>NW_002476421.1:0-21771 GCF_000189635.1 Tetrahymena thermophila SB210
TTCTTTTCCACTCTAAGATAATAAGTTGGTGGATTTTAGTAAATCTTATGCTTTTTAACTTTATAGTTTTAATTTATACGATTTATAGCTTATGCAGAGGTATATATATCAAATACTTCAAAGTGAGATTTATAGTATCAAAAGTTTAAGAAACTGAGGTTTCAATTAAATGGAAGCAAATAAGAAACAATTTTAAGTTAAAAAGATATATCATTTCCAAAAAAAATGCACCAATCCCTCTATCAGTGAATGAAATACTTAATTAAAGTGCTGATATTAGTTAATTTAGTAGCTATTCTTCAAAGAATTTTGAAGAAAAATCTGATTGCATAAATGAATTATCTATTAAATGGTAAATAAATCCTCTTAAAGTGAGAGAGATAGCTCTTCCAAAAATTCAAAAATGATTTCATTATAAATTTTTAAAATGCCTAAATATATATATGTCATGTTAATTTCCTTTTTAATATTTTTTAAGTGAAAAGTAAAAATAATTATTTTTTTTATTTTAACTTTCCTTCAAAATAATTTTTTAATTTAGATGCTCATTTATTTAGGCTTATGAATTTCTAAATTTTTTATTATATAACCTACCTTATTTAATTTTTTTTAATAAGTTCATAAAAATTAACCTTAATTAATCTATTATCTATATTTAGTAAATATAACAATTTTTATTCTATTTATTTTCTACAAAATTTATAAAAACTTTACACTTTATGAAATTAGGAACTATTACAGTTTAATAAAAATTAAAAAAATTCATATAAATTTAATAGTTTATTTAATAATAATTTAAAAAAATAAGATAAATCTTTGATAAAAATTTTTTTTTCTTTGTCAAAGAATTAAACTTTGATTAAACATTTTTAATTTTTTAATCATTCAAAACCTTTTTAAAAACCTTTTTTTTTTTATTAAATATATGTTAAATATTTTTATTAAAAGTTTCAAAAGTAATATTTATTATTGTATTAAATATATATTTCCTACTCTAGAAATAATTATCCGAGTATAGCTATATATCACTAAATTATTTTTTAGTAAATATCTCTATTTTTAATTACTATTGAGATATTAAACTTAATTTTCTTTGCTTTCTAATTTAACTTAACTATTTTTAGTCCTCCATTTTCTTTAAATATCTAATTGTGTTAGAACAATAAACTGGAAGTGATAAATTTACCTTAGGTACCTAATTTTTATATTCTGTGATATTAGATTAAGTATTTATAATATAATTTTAAAAATATATTTTTGGCTATTCATTTTTTAAGCTAAGATCAACCAAACTAATTTAAATTTAAGCAATTTTTGTTTGTTGAAAAGTATCTTAATCCAAAGGTTTAAAAATTTAATAAAATTTAAAATGGCATAAATAATTTATATCGATTAAAATATTTTCCTTAGCTATTATAAAGGATACTTTCTATTTTAGCATCAGAATGTTTCAAATTATTTGAGTAATTTTTTTCTAACATTATTGAATTTAAATATCAAAGCCTATTATTTAATTGAGTGGTTGTGTTTTTTTCTACTAAAGAAGCTTTTCATAGTGTCTTTACGATTGCTTATAAAATTAAATAAAAATAACTAATTTTTACATGAATACCTTTTAGAAATTCGGCAGTATTTGTTTTGTTTTTTTTCATTTACAAACTCTTTAATAGATCTAAAAATCTAAGGAGTTTCCTTTAACAATTTCAATAGTTTTTCTTCTTCTTTGATTTTTTCACTTTGTTATATTTGACAGCTACTATTTATTCATTGTACTTATACTCAAAAACACATCCAAAACCACATTATGAAATGTATGATGATAAGTATATCCTCATATTTTGAATTAATCCTAAATTAATCTCAGATTATCTGAATCAAATATCACTCATACTCTTCTTATGTTTCTATAGTGCCTAATATTTAAGTTAAATGTCTTTTCATTGTTTCATGATTAGCAATAATTCCTTATATACAAAATAATTAAAATATTTAACATTTATAATAAATTTTTGTTTAATTTGAATAATACATACTATTTATTTTATAAAAAATTTTTTTTATTTACCTTTTTATTTGTTTCTTTTCTTTTAATTTTTTTTTAATTAAATTATATAAAATTTTTAATTAAATAAGTTTTTTAAAATATTAATGATGAATAATTATTTTTTTATTTTCAATCATGATAATAAAACTAAAAATAGTTTATGATTTTCCTCAAAAACCTCAAAATTAATTTATATTAGCAATTTCACTTTATTAGATAACATTTATTTATTTTAGATTTTATTTAATTAATTCAAAAAATAAAAAACAAAATAAAATAAATTCTATATTTAACAGCTAAATAAAAAAGAAAAGAATATTTTTTAAAATTTATTAAATATAAAACTGATATATAAAAATTAAAAGATTAATAATTTTTTTTATATAAACTTTAAAAAAAATAAAATTTTCTAATATTTTATCAAAATACCTTCCTTCAAAAAGAAAATTTATCTTCTCATTATTAAATAAAAAGCATAATTCGCTTAGCTTTTATTTTACCTTTAGTTCAATTATATTTGTTTTACATTTTTCATAATAATATATTATTAAATATATTTTGAAATTATAGATCTTAGCTTTTTCAAGTTGTAAGGCTGAAGAAAAAATTCTAACACATTCTATTAATATATCTAAAAGAATCTTTACATACCTAAAAATTATACAAAACATTAAAAAAAATAAAATAATGAAATTAGTTTGTATATTAATTATTTATAATAGATAAAAACATAAGAACACATTTTTGAGTAATTTCAAATTCTTGAAGCACTTTTTGTAATTAAATACTCAATTAAATTCTTTTTGTTTTTTTCGATATTTGAATATCAAAAAAAAAGGTAATATTTAAATGAATGATTATAAAATACCTATTAAAAAATATCAATCTATTGTTTTTAATTTATAGAGTGAATCCAACTAATAATATATGTTTTAATGAAAATTTAATTTAATATCATTCTTATAGATTTTGAAAAATGTTAAGTAAAGTATATTAGATTTTATTAAAATTATTTCTGAAATAATATCCTTAATTAATTTTATTTGTAAACTTATGAGTACAAATTCATTATACTATTTAAAAAAGAATAGATGAGAGAAATTAAGAAAATTATGGTAAATTATATTTAACTTATCTATAAATACTTTTAATATTAGATTTTTTACTTTTTTAGTGCCAAAAGAATAATAATTTTCTTACTTTATTTTTTTTCATTTAGTTTTCCCAATTTAATAAAATGATAATTAATGTTTTTCAAATAACTCAATTTGAATAAAATTTTAAAATTAAAATAATATTTAAAAATATGATGTATTTGACAGTAATTATGATTTTAAAAATGTATTTAATTTAAAAAAGGAAAGTTTAATTCAATTACTTTAAACATTTATTGACAAAAGAAAATTGCTCTCTTTATTAAATTATTAGTGTTGAATATAGATTAAGATATTTAATAATTTTTTCGGATATTTAATTTCTAAACATTATTTATTCTAAAGTGATTTTTACCCACAAGAAGATTAATTTGTTTGATAACATTAGATAATGTACAATTTCATTTCGTGCTTATAATCTTATTTATAAAATAAGGAATAACAAAAAAGTAAGAAAGATGTAAACTTACAAATATTTCCTATTCTTTTTAAGCATAAACTATTCAATAATTTAAAGAGTACTTGCTCAAGTTTACTATAACTATCATGATTTAGGTAGCAATTTAAAAGAATTAAGTCCTTTATTAATCAGTGAAAATATATCTAAATAAACCCATTCAATCAAAGTAGAATCAGAAGGTTTGAAAAGTCTTATAGGGGCTAGCTGCCAAGCTATATTTGAACTTAGTATCTCCTCACCTAGGTAAAGCTATATTTAAATCAATATTTAAGTAAATTTTACGAAATCTAAATATAATTAGGAATATATCTTTTATAATTTAAGATTAATCTTAGAGAATTTTACACTTAACTCTAAGTTAGTCAATATATAACTTCACTATATAGCAAATAGTTGACTAATCTTACTTAATTTACACTATATTTTCTTATGGAAATGAAGAAAACGTTTGGAACCTATTTAAAATTAAAGGATTAAGGTAAATAATTTTTCATAAATGGAATATCATCATCTAAATATCTTTGAATTTTATTTCAATTTATTTTATAAATTATATTTGATTAAAATAGGTTATTCATAAATATAAATAATTATTAGCTAAAATAAAATATTTCTTATCAAAATATTAACTCTTCATTTCTAAGACTACTATTAACATGTAATGAATAATAATTCTTTCATCCTATTTATTAGCGCTGTGAAAATTGCCACCCTAATTGCAAAGGTTGCACAGAATATAAGAAGTGCAAAGATTGTTAAAAAGCACCTGGTAAAAATGAGAGGTAGGACTAACTTGCAGATGGGTTTTGTGATCCTTGTCCATCAGGATAAACTTGGAGACCTAATAATATATGTAATGGTTGTTCAGATACATGCAATTGTGATAATAAAAAATAATGCATTTCCTGTAAAGATAGTAGTAAAAATTAGCTTAATGTCGAAAGAAACACATGCGAACCATGTTAGTTAGACTAAAGATATTATATTGAAGGATAATTTTGCAAAAGATGTAATATTATTTGTAAGACATGCAAAGGACCATCTGATAGTGATTGTTTATAGTGTATTGACGGAGCTAAAAAATATGAAGATGGAAGTTGCAAATATAACAATTAAAATCCTAATGATTGTGTTTCTCCTTACAAATAAGATAAATCTTAAAATTGTGTTTTATGTAATTAAGATGGCTAGTATGCTAAAGATAAAAATTGTGTTGAATGTTAAGCTGATTTAAAATGTTAAAAGTGTTCACCTGAGACATAATGTACTTAATGCTCTTAGGGATATTTCTTAAAAGGAAACGTATGTCAGTAATGCCCACCTTAGATGAACTGCTTAACTTGCATAAATGAAAACTCATGCGAATCTTGTGAACCAGGTAAATTTATTTAAAAGGATGGAAAATGCGATAAATGTGAATAAGGATATTACATAGAAAGTAAATATTGTAGATAATGTAAAATTGGATGTAGTAGCTGTACATCATACTTTAAATGTGATTAATGCATGCCATAGTTTTATAAATTAAAAACGGGATGATAAATAACAAATTAATTCTAATATTATAATTTTATTTAATATTTATTTGTAATATTTAAAATAAAGTTTTATTTAAGCTAATAACTTAATTTACTTTAAATCTTTAAAAAACATTACTTTGATTTTTTGAGAGTTTTCAAAATTTTGTTTTAATAAAATATTTTTAAATTTTCATCCACTTTATTTGCTTAATCCTTGATATTAAGCATTTATTAGTATAAAATTAAAGTCAAACTTTAATTTAACACTAAAAAGTTTTATATTTTAAAAAAGTAATTAAATTTCTTAATGTTTTATAAAATATTTTACTAACATCTTAAAAATGTTTACTTAATATATATTTGATAATATTTGTGTTAAATAAATCACTAAACTGTTTTTCAATAAAAATCTCTATTTTTCATTTTAATTGAGAGATAAAAACTTAATTCTTTCTTTTCTAATTTATATTAATATTTTTAGTTCTCCATTTTCTTTAATATAAATATATATTGTTTTAGCATAAAAAATAATAGGGAAGTGATAAATAGCAGTAATTGATACCTAATCTTTATATTAATCCATATTTTAGATAAATATTTTATAATATTTTAATATTATTTAGAAATATATTTTAGCTAATTTATAAAGCTTAGATCAATTTCATCTCAAGTATAAAATAGTTTTAATTATAAGCAAATTAAATTTCTCTTAAGAAATTAAGATAAATAAAGATTTTATCAGAGATATTCTAAGCTAAACGAATAAAAAATATGTATTAATGAGCTTGAATATCATATATATATTTTTCATATATATTTTAATATTCTTTTAGTTTTTATCTAAACTATTTTTAAAAATGTGTTTAAAGTAAAATAAAATTGTGGTTTGAAATTTACTTTCATAACTTTCAATTAAAATATTCTAACTGGAAGGAGTAGCCAAATTCTTAAATATTTGACTAATATAATTAATTTTACATGTTCATCTTTCAGAAAATAAGGTTATTGATCACTTACTAGATTTATAATTAACCATTTTTCATAATATTTAATCTAATTAATATATATCTTTTTATGTTTGTGTTATATTTAAATATTAAAAGCACATGATCTTTCAGCCTAATCTTAAGAGTTTTTAAAATCATATTTGATGAATTAATTATTCTCTTTTTGTATTTTAACAATTTCACATGAAGTTTTTTTAAATATACTTTTGAGATAGCAAAATGGTTAAGAATAGAATAGTTTGATTCAAAAAATATAAGAAAGCTAAAAGCAATAAAATATTTCGAAATATTTATATTTATGGACTGCTAACTAAAAAGTATTATCAGTTACTATTAAAATTTAAAATAAAATTTATGATATATATTAGCATGAAAAAATATTAGTAGCCCCTATTTTTATCAAGTAGAATTAATAAAAAAGGGTTCAATTAAAAAGTTAATTACTTAAAAAATTAAAAATTTAAAATAAAAAAACTTAATTTTATTTTTTATTTTAACATAAAAAAAACATTAAATAAAAATTTTATTTTAAATTAAAAAAAATAGACAAACAATGAATTTAAAAATAAATTATTATAAAAAGATAGATTTTATAATTTATTTTTATATAAGTTAATTAATATTTAATTCGATTGTTAATATTTTATTGCTTAAATTTAAAACTTAATGCAAAAATTTGTTAAATTATTTAGAGCTTGTTTTACAATTAATTTATTTAGAAAAAATATAAATTAAATTTCTAATTATTTCAGTAAGTTTAACGTTTAAATTGTATTCACTAAAATATAATAAATAATAATTTTAATAATTTCAATTAATTATTAAAATAGATTAGTTTTATAAATAAAATTTTTTTGACTTGAAACTGTAAAATTTTGTACTTATTTTTATTGATTATAAAAATAATTTTAATAAGCTTATTATAATATTTTTCTTAATGAATAATATATACTTTTATATCTATAACAACATTATAAAATTAAAACAGATATCTTACTCTGAGTATAATAAGCTATATTATTATTGCTATTTAATTTTACAGCAGATAAAAATAATTTAGTAACTAATACTTTCTTTATTTTTAGATCTTAATAGAACAAAATCAAATTACTAGAACCAATTACAAATTTATATTAGATCATTTTTCTTGGGTATTTTAAGGAATAAGAGGTAAGATTAATTAACGAGAGTAAAATTTTTATTTAGATAATAATTACATTATTTTTATTTCTTTGATAGTTTTTCAAATTTAAAGAATTTGTTAATGTTTTAGGTTTATTAGGTTGAGATCTTCAATATTTTAGTTATAAACTGTGAATCCTCATTAATTAATTTTCATCCAATATAATTTTTACTATTTATCCATAGACTTTTAAGGTAATTCTCTTTAAAAAAAATAATTAAATTAAGTAAAATTTTATAATTTGAGAAATCACAATAATTACTTATCTTTATATAAATGAAAATTAATTATTTGATTTGCATGAATAGCAAATTAAGATAAATATTGTTTCAGCCTGAAAATTTAATAATTAATTTTTTAGAAAAATTTACTAATTTTTTGTTTTTTTAAATGTTAAATAGAGGAATAAAAATGCTAACTATTAGATTTAATACTTTAATCTTTTTAATAATCATTTTAACTTAAAAGATAGGTAATTCATTTTATAATTTTAAATATTTTCTTTATTTTAACATCTATTTATTTTTTCATAAGTATCTAGAACTTTTATATTTAGCGATTAGACCTTTTAGAAAGAATAGGAAATAATAATAAAATAAGAATTGTTCTCTTTTTAAGATACTTTATGCTCTATTTAAATATAATTTGCAAGCAAATATTATAACCAACAGTAAATTAAAAGTTTTTTTTATAGTTTTAAATTAATATATTAAATAAATAAATAAGGTATAATTTTACAAGTATTTAACCTGAAAATATTGATGTTTAAAGAATTATTTTAGAAGAAACTAAAGTACAGTTAGATTTTGTAAGAATTCAAAAATATAAAGATATTAAAATTAAAGTCATTTTATCTTACAACAATTAATATTTATAAAATTAGTAACCTATTCTTCAATACAAGTAAATCTGCTTTTTCTTTTTTTAAAATAAATTTAAATTAGTATAAATTTTAAAAATTCAGAACTCAATGCTTAAATTATACAAATAGCTAGATTCAAAAAAGATTACTATAAAAATCTTGTACTGATAATACTTATTATGAAATTGTATACTAAGAATGTATGTAGTGTGGATAATATTGTTATGGTTGTACAAACTATTACTAGTGTAATGATTGTATTAAAAAAGGTATAAGTGGTAGATATGAATATTTATATGATAAAACTTGTGGTACCTGTAATGATGGATTATCTAGTTCAAAATTTAGTAATCAATGTTAAGGAAAGTCAGATAAATGTAAAGATATTTCAAGTGATGGTAAATAATGCAATAGTTGCAAAGATAGTAGTCTTTTTATTAACGAAGAATTAGCAACCTGTTAAAAATGTAACACTAATAATGGGTGGTATATTAGTGGTTAGTATTGTAGAAGGTGCCCATATCAATGTTTATCATGTAAAGGACCTAATCCTAATGATTGCATTGCTTGTAGAGATAGATTATTGAAATATGATGATGGAAGATGTGAATTTAATCCTAATTACCGTTGCTCTGATGGTTATTATAAATCTTAATAAAATTGTATTAAATGTCCAAGTAAATGTACAAAATGCACATCTGACAAAAAATGTGTTGAGTGTGAAGGAGGTTCTTTTATTATGCAGAATTAATTATGTGAAGATTGTTTGATAGGTAAAGGGGAATTCTTTGATGGGAAATAGTGTTCTAAGTGTTCATAATATTGCTAATCTTGTTAAAATTTGTAAACATGCTAAGTTTGCTAAGATAGCTATTATTTGAAAGAAGATAACTCAGGATGTATGAGTTGTGCTTAAAATAGCTAATATTTTATTGATGAGAAATATTGTAAATTATGTGATTCTAAATGTTTAACATGCTCTGAAAATAAAACAAATTGTTTATCATGTGTATAAGGGCTTTATTTAACTAAAGACAGTAAGTGTGTTAAATGTGATTAAGACGGATTTTACATTGATGGTTCAAAATGCTTGTCTAATGAATGCAAAGATGGCTTTTATTATAACTTAAGTACTAAGAATTGTGGTCCATGCTACAATAACTGTAAAACATGCAAAGGAGGTGGAGAAAAAGATTGTTTAACTTGCTTGAATTTGAATGAATATCTATTTCCAGTAGGATATTGTGGTATTTGTAGAGAAGGAGATGGATATGTTTTAAAAGATCAATACTGTATTCAATGTGCTTCAAACTGCTAAAAATGTTCAGGTGATAGTGTAAGTGAATGTATTTCTTGTAAAAGTGGGTATAATTTTATGACTGATGGAAGATGCGACAAATGTAATTAAAACCTAGGATAATTTATTGATGGGCTAACTTAAAAATGTAAGGATTGTCATGCTTCATGCAAAACATGCATAGGAGAAAGGGAGGATTAATGTGATGAATGTCATATAGAATATATAAAAGATGATTAAGAGAAATGTAGAATATGTAAAATAAATGAAGGTTAGTTTTTGGATCTAGTTGGCAAATGCTAAGTTTGTCATAGAAATTGTTAAACTTGTAATGGAAAAGAGGAAAATAAATGCTTAACATGTAAGCCAGGATTTTATAAGGATGAAAGTGATTAAGGAAAATGCGTTTCCTGTGATACAGAAAATGGTTTTTTTATTTCTGAATAATACTGCAGAAAATGTCACTCAACATGTAAAAAATGCTTTAATTCTTAATCAGAAAATAGTTGTATAGAATGCAATGCTGACCTTTATCTTTTTACTGATGGGAGATGTGATGTATGTGGATAAGGGTTCTATGTTGAAAATAAAAATTGTAAATAATGTAAATTTGGATGTAAAAGTTGCAGATCAAACTTTAGTTGCGATGTATGTCTACCATAGTTTTACAGAAAAAAAATTAATTGACTAAATAAAACAATAGATTTTTGAGGATAAAAAATCTTTGGAAAAAATTATGAAAAAACAATTTTATTGTATATTAATTAAAAAGAAACAGCATTAATTATTTAAAGATTAAAACCTTTAAATTTAAATAATATATTTTCATTTATTTAATCCGATAGTTTTTATTTTATTTCTTTGTTTTAAAAGTCAAATCTGAAACATTTTTTAAATTATTGCAAGTTTGTTTGTTTTACAAAATTATGTTTTAAGATTAAATTAATTAAATAAATTTTTAATAAATTAATTAATTCTTATTTCTTTAAAAAAAATATAAAGTAAATTACTAATTATTTCAATAAGAATAGATGGATAATGTTTAAAATTATTTTTACTAAAATATGATAGACAGTAATTGCAGTAACTTTAATTAATTATTAAAATAGACTTATTTTTTAATAAAACTTGTTTGATTTGAAGCCATAAAACTTTCTTCTTATTTTTATTGATTGGGTAAATGTTTTTAATAAGCTTATTATTTAAGTAAATATTTGTTGGATGATACTTTTCTATATATAGTAATACTACTAAATTAAGGCATATCTCTTACTCTAGTTTTATAAGTTATACCATAATTAATATTTAATTTTACAAGAGATAAAAATAATTTAGGAATACTTTCTTTTTTAGACTTTAATAGAACAAGATCAAATTAATAGAACTAATTAAAAACTTATATTTATTCATTTTTCTGGAATCTTAAAGAAAAATAACAAAGAGAAATAGAGGCAAGTAAAATCTTTAAATTAATAATAATTACATTCTTTTTATCCCTTTGATAGTTTTTCAAATTTAAAGAACTTATTAATATTTATATAATTTTAGATATAAATTTTGGTTATTTTTTAAGCTTATACCAACCAAACTTTAAAATAATCTAATTTTAAGCAATTTTTGTTAACTTGAAAAGTATCTTAATCTGAAAGTTTAAAAATATAATAAAATTTTAAATAGCATAAAATATTTACATGAATTAAAATCTTTTTCTTGGCTAACTTAAAGAATACTTTATGTTTTAACATCAAAATATTTGAAATTGTTTTAGTAATTTTTTCAAAGACTGTTGATCTGAATACCAAAGCCTATTTTTAGTTGAGTAGTTGTGTTTTTTTAGAACCAAAGAAGCTTTTTATAGTGTCTTTAAGATTGCCTAAAAAATTTAATATTTTTAAAAATTAATATTAATTTTTACATGAATATTTTTTAGAAATCATGCAGAGTTTTACTTTTTTTTTCATTTACAAACTCTTTAATAGATCTAAAAACATAAGGAGTTTTCTTTAAAAATTTCAATATTTATTCTTCTTCTTTGATTATTTAACTTTGCTACATTTGGCAGCTACTATTTATTCATTTTACTTAGCCTCAAAAGCACACCCAAAACTACCTTGTGAAATGAATTATGATTAATAAGCTTACACCATTTTTTTGAATTCATAGTAAATTAATCTTAGATTATTTGTATCAAAAACCATACTCTTCTTATGTTTCTACAAGTAGTGTCCTAAATAATTTGTTAAAATTTTTCTATATGTGCCTATTTTTAAGTCTTGTCATTATTCCATGGTTAGTAATAATTGCTGATATATAAAATAATTAAAATGTTTAACAAATAAGAACAAATTTTTGTATAATTTTAAATTATAAAAAAATTTTAATTAAAAAAGTAGAAAAATTATTAATGAATGAATGATTATTTTTTTATTAATAATGATGATAAAAAAGCTAAAAATAGATTATGATTTTCCTCAAAAACCTCAAAATTAAATTTATTTTATTGCTAAGAGATAAATTTAAATAATAATTAATTTATATTAAGTAATTTTACTTAATTAGATAATTAATATTTGTTTATTTTAGATTCTATTTTATTTTAATTTCAAGAAATAAAGACCAAAATAAAATAAATTCTATTTATAAGAGCAAAATAAAAAAGAAAAGAATAGTTTTTAAAATTATGTAAATATAGTCTGATACATAAAAATTAAAATATTAATAATTTTTTTTTGAATTTAAACTTTTCAAAAATTAAATTTTCTAATATTTAATCAGAATACCTTCCTTAAAACATATAAATTATCTTCTAATTAATCAAATAAAAAGCATAATTCATTTAGTTATTATTTTACCTTTTTTAGTTCAATTATATTTTTTTTATATTTTCATAATAATATATTAATAAATATATTTTGAAATAAATTTTTTATATTAAATTTTATCTATTTCGATAAATCTTAGCTTATGAATTGTAAGGCTCTTGAAAAAAATTCTAAGACTTTCTATTAATGCATCCAAAAATATCCTTACATACCTAAAAACTACACAAAAAATTAATAAAAATAAATGAAATGTGGTTTGTATATTAATTATATAAAGACCGATAAAAACATATCTTTGAGTAATTTTAAATGCTTCAAGTGCTTTTTGTTATTTAATACTCAATTAATAAAGTCTTTTTGTTTTTTTCCATGTTTGAAAATTAAAAACTAAGGTAATATTTATATGAATGATTAAAAAGTACCTTACAACAAATATCAACCTATTGTCTTTTAATTAATAGAGTGAAATCCAACTAATAATTTATTTTTTAGTGAAAATTCAATGGAATAACATCCTTTTAGATTTTGAAAAATGTTAAGTAAAGTATATTAGATATTATTAAAATTATTTCTATATCCTTAATTAATTTTATTTGTGTATATTTAAGTGTAATTTCATAATACTATTTAAAAAAATATAGATGAGAGAAATTAAGAAAGTCATGGTAAATTTTATTTTACTTATCTCTAAATGCTTAAATGGTATTCTATTTTTTACTCTGTTATTACCAAAAGATCAATAATCTTCTTACTTTTTTTTTTTCATTTAGTTTTCCTAATCTAATAAAATATTAATTTATGCTGTTTCAAATAACTCATATGAATAAAATTTTAAAATTAAAATACTATTTAAAAATATGATGTATTGGATAGTAATTATTATATTAAATATGTAATTAATTTATAATATTAAAGCTTAATTCAATTAATTTTAAAATTCACAAAGACAAAAGAAATAATTACTTTTTATCAAATTACAATTTATGAGTGTTTACTGTAGTTTTACATATCTAATGTAATGATAGAAGATTAAGATAATTCTAAACTTTAATTATTATTAATTTGATTTTTATACACAATAAGATTGCTTAACTTTAGATAATTTACAATTTCTTTTCATGATTATAATATAATTAAATATAAAAGAATAAGAAAAAGTAAGAAAGATGAAATCTAACAAATATTTCCTTTTATTTTTAACTATAATCTATTCTATAATTTAAAGAGTACTTGCTCAAGTTTACTATAACTTTCATGATTAAGGTAACAACCTAAAAGAAATAAGTCCTTTATTAATCAGTGAAAATATATCAAATTAAACACATTCAATCAAAGTAGAATCAGATCATTTGAAAAATTTTATAGGTGCTACCTACCAAGCTATATTTGAATTTAGTACCTCTTCACCTAAGTAAAACTATATTTAAATTAACATTTAAATAAATCTTACCAAATCTAAATATAATTAGGAATATATCTTTTATAATTTAAGATTAATCTTAGAGAATTTTACACTTAATTCTAAGCTAATCAATATAGAGCTTCACTATATAGTAAATAGTTGAATAACCTTACTTAATTTATACTATATATTCATATGGAAAAGATGAAAGCGTTTGGAACTTGTTTAAAATTAAAGGATTAAGGTAAATAATTTTTCATAAATGGAATATCATCATCAAAATATCTTTTAATTCTATTTCAATTTATTTTATAAATTCTATTTTGAATTAAAATAGGTTATTCATAAATATAAATAATTATTAGCTAAAATAAAATAATTCTTATCAAAATATTAACTCTTCCTTTCTAAGACTACTATAAAAATGTGGTGAATAATAATTTTTTCATCCTATTTATTAGCGCTGTGAAAATTGCCATCCTAATTGCAAAGGTTGTACAGAATACAAAAAGTGCAAAGATTGTTAAAAAAAAGCTTAACTTTAGAGGTATGATCAGCTTGCAGATGGATTTTGTGATAATTGTCCATCAGGATAACGATATGACATACAAAATTAATGCAAAGGCTGTTCAGATACATGCAACTGTGATAATAGTAATAAATAATAATGCATTTCATGTAAAGATAAAAGTAAAAATTAGCTTAATGTCGAAAAAAATACATGCGAACCATGTTAGTAAGACTAAGGATATTATATTGATGGATAATTTTGCAAACGGTGTAATATTATTTGTAAGACATGCAAAGGACCATCTGACAGTGATTGTTTAGAATGTATTGATGGAGCTAAAAAATATGAAGATGGAAGTTGCAGATATAATAATTAAAACCCTAACGATTGCATTTCTCCTTACAAATAAGATAAATCTTCAAATTGCGTATGTAATTAAGATGGCTATTATCTTAAGGATAAAAATTGTGTTGAGTGTTAAGCTGATTTAAAATGTTAAAAGTGTTCAATTGAGACATAATGTACTTAATGCTATACAAATAAACCTGAAAAATATCTTCAAGATGGAAAAAAATGCTCTGATTGTAAATAAAACGGCTACTTTATAGATTAAAGTTAAAGCATTTGTGAAAATTGCATTAAGAATTGTAGCATATGTAATAATAAATCTGAATGTTAAAAATGTAATTCTGGCTTTTATTTCTTAGAAGATAATAAATCTTGCTCTTAGTGCGAATAAGATGGATATTATATTGATAAATCTAATTAATTTTGCAATAAATGCCCACAGGAGAAGATGTGCTAAAAATGTAATAATAATTTGAAATGTACTGAATGCTAAAGTGGTCTCTACCTTTTTAATTCAGATAACTGTATTCCTTGCGATGAAGGATATTTTAAAAGTGGAAAAAATTGTTTTAAATGTGCAGATAATTGTGAAAAGTGTTCATCAGAATTTCAATGTATTTAATGCTCTTAGGGATATTTCTTAAAAGGAAATGTATGTCAGTAATGCTCACCTTAAATGAAGTGCTTAACTTGTATTAATGAAATATCTTGTGAATCTTGTGAACTAGGTAAATTTATTTAAAAGGATGGAAAATGCGATAAATGTGAATAAGGATATTACATTGAAAATAAATATTGTAGATAATGTAAAATTGGATGTAGTAGCTGTACATCATACTTTAAATGTAATTAATGCATGCCATAGTTTTATAAATTAAAAACTGAATGACAAATAATAAATTAATTCTAATATAATAATTTTATTTAATATTAATTTGTAATATTTAAAAAAAAAGTTTTTTCTTAATATAATAAATTAATTTACTTTTAATCTTTAAAAAAAATTATTTTGATTTTTTGAGAGTTTTGAAAATTTTGTTTTAACAAAAATACTTTTAAATTTTCTTCTACTTGATTTACTTAATCTTTGATAAAAAATACTTATGTTTATAAAATTAAAGTTTGACTTTAATTTAACACTAAAAAGTTTAATATTTTAAAAAAGTAATTAAGTTTCTTAATGTTTTATAAAATATTTCCTAACATCTTAAAAATGTTTACTTATTATATATTTGATAATATTTGTGTTAAATAAATCACTTAACTGTTTTTCAATAAAAATCTCTATTTTTCATTATAATTAAGAGATAAAAACTTAATTATTTCTTTTCTAATTTTCTTAATATTTTTAGTTCTCCATTTTCTTTAAATAAATATATCTATTGTTTTAGAACAAAAAATAATAGGGAAGTGATAAATATAAACAATTAATACCTAATTTTTATATTCATCCATATTTTAGTTAAATATTTAAAAAGATTTTAATATTATTTAGAAATATATTTTAGCTATTTTATAAGCTTAGATCAACTTCATCTCAAATATTATAAAGTCTTAATTATAAGCAAATTAAATTTCTATAAAGAAATTAAGATATATATAGATTTTAAGATATTCTAAGCTAAACGAATAAAAAATATGTATTAGTGAGCTTAATCATCATATATATTTTAATATTCTTTTAGTTTTTATCTAAACCATTTTTAAAAATGAGTTTAAAGTAAAATAAAATTATGGTTTGAAATTTACTTTCATAACTTTCAATTAAAATATTCTAACTGGAAGGAGTAACCAGATTCTTAAATATTTGACTAAGATAATTAATTTTACAAGCTTATCTTTCAGAAAATAAAGTTATTGATCACTTATTAGATTAATTATTAACCATTTTTCATAATATTTAAGTTAATCAATATATATCTTTTTATGTTTATGTTATATTTAAAATATAAAAGACTTAAAAGCACATGTTCATTCAGCCTAATCTTAGGAATTTTTAAAATCATGTTTGATCAATTAATTAATTATGGTGTTTTTGCATTTTAACAATTCACAATGAAGTTTTTTTAAATATACTTTTGAGCGAGCAAAATGGTTAAAAATAGAATAGTTTGATTCAAAAAATATATGAAAGCTAAAAGTTATAAAATGTTTTGAAATATTTATATTTATGGAATGCTAACTTATCAGTTACTGTTAAAAATTAAAACGAAATTTAGCATGAAAAAGTGTTATGTTTGACATTAGTTAGTTAGTCCCTATTTTTATCTAGTAGAATTAATAAAATTCAATTAAAAAGCTAATTGTTTAATCAAACTTCTTTTCATCTCAATTAATTATTTTATTATATAAGCTAAGATAGAATAATTTCATAAAATAATATTATGATATTATTTAGATTTATATTTTCTATTATTCAAATAATAATTTAAAATAAAACAAAATTAGATGCCATTATTTATTCTAAAGTATGAAAATTAACAACAACTTTACCAAAATTATATACAATTTCAATAGACTAAAATTATATTTAGGAACTCCTTACTCTACTAAGTATATTACATACTGATCTTAAATATTTTATCACGTAATACTCTATTCTCTAATTTTAATTCTTTTTATAAATAATTTAAAAAGATATTGCTATTCTCTGATAATTATTTCTGTAGCAGGAAATAAATATTCAGTAGAATAATTAATATTATTTTAAAATTTAAAGAAAATTTAAAACAATAAAAAAATGTATCTATTGAAATATGTTTCGAACCAGAAAGAACAAAAAAAAAAATGTTTAATCAAAGATTTAATTTGTTTTTTAATGAAGAAATATGTATTTTTTTTTTTTGATAAATTTTATTTTATTAACTTTCATAAAAAATAAAATTTACAATCAAATATTTTATGATTTTTTTAAATACTAAATATATTTTTTCTTCTCTCTTTTTTAAAATTTTTTGTATATAATTTAGAGATAACAATTGAATTCAATTTTACTTAAAAGAAACCACGTAAATTATTTGAAGATTAAAAGCTAAAAATTAATAAAAATATATATATTTTAATTTATTTAATTCGATTGTTTATATTTTTTTTCTTAATTTTAAAAACTAAATATCAAAATTTGCTAAATTATTCAGAGCTTGTTTTACAATTAATTTTATAAATTTTTAATAAAATAATTAATACTAATTTATTTAAAAAAATAAAGTAAATTTCTAATTATTTTAGTAAGGTTAACATTTAAATTATATTTACAAAATATAATAAATAATAATTGTAAAAATTTCAATAATCATTAAAATAGATTAATTTTATAAATAAAATTTGTTTGACTTGAAACTGTAAAATTTTGTACTTATTTTTATTGATAAAAAAATAATTTTAATAAGCTTATTATTATTTAAGTAAATATTTTTCTAAATGGATTTTATATACTTTTATATCTAAAACAGGATAATAAAATTAAAACAGAACTCTTACTTGAGTATAATAAGTTATACCACTATTAATATTACAAGAAATAAAAATAATTTAGAAAACTTTCTTTCTTTTTAGATCCTAATAGAACGGAATCAAATTACAATTACTAGAACCAATTACAAATTTATATTTAATCATTTTTTGTGGGTATCTTAAGCAATAAGAGGTAAGAGTAATTAACGCAGGTTCAAATATTAATTATTATTTTTTATTCGTTTGATAGTTTTTCAAATTTAAAGAATTTATTAATGTTTTAGGTTTATTAAGTTGAGATTCTGTTTTTTAGTTATTAACTGTAATTCCCCATTAATTAATTTTCATCCAAGATAATTTTTACTATTAATCCATAGACTTTTACTTATCTTTAAAAATAAGAAAATTAATTATTTGATTTTATTTGCATAAATAACAATTTAAGGTAAATATTGTTTTCCAACCTGAAAATTTAATAATTAATTTTTTATAAAAATTTACTAATTTTTTTTTTTAAATGTTAAAAAGAGGAATAAAAATGCAAACTAAAAGATTTAATACTTTAATCTTTTTAATAACCATTTTAACTTAAAAGATAGGTAATTCATTTTATAATTTTAAATATTTTCTTTATTTTAACATCTATTTATTTTTTCATAAGTATCTAGAACTTTTATATTTAGCGATTAGACCTTTTATAAAGAATAGGAAATAATAATAAAATAAGAATTGTTCTCTTTTTAAGATACTTTATGCTCTATTTAAATATAATTTGCAAGCAAATATTATAACCGATAGTAAATTTAAAGTTTTTTTTAATAGTTTTAAATTAATATATTAAATAAATAAATAAATAAGGTATAAATTTACAAGTATTTAACCTGAAAATGTTGATGTTTAAAGAATTATTTTAGAAGAAACTAAAGTACAGTTAGATTTTATAAGAATTCAAAAATAAAAAGATATTAAAATTAGAGTCATTTTATCATACAACAATTAATATTTATAAAATTAGTAACCTATTCTTCAATACAAGTAAATCTGTTTTTTCTTTTTTTAAAAAAATTTAAATTAAAATAAATTTTAAAAATTCAGAACTCAATGCTTAACTCATACAAATAGCTAGATTCAAAAAAGATTACTATAAAAATCTTGTACTGGTAATACTTATTATGAAATTGTATACTAAGAATGTATGTAGTGTGGATAATATTGTTATGGTTGTACAAACTATTACTAGTGTAATGATTGTATTAAAAAAGATTTAAGAGGTAGATATGATTATTTATATGATAAAACTTGTGGTACCTGTAATGATGGATTAAAGAGTTCAACATTTAGTAATCAATGTAAAGGAAAGTCAGATAAATGTAAAGATATTTCAAGTGATGGTAAATAATGCAAGAGTTGCAAAGATAGTAGTCTTTTTATTAACGAAGAATTAGCAACTTGTTAAAATTGTGACACTAATAATGGGTGGTATATAAGTGGTTAGTATTGTAAAAGGTGCCCATATCAATGTTTATCATGTAAAGGACCAAATCCTAATGATTGCATTACTTGTAGAGATAGATTAGTGAAAAATGATGATGGTACATGCTATAATCCTAATTAACTTTGCTCTGATGGTTATTATAAATCTTAATCAAATTGTGTTAAATGTCCAAGTAAATGTACAAAATGCGCATCTGACAAAAAATGTGATGAGTGTGAAGGAGGTTCTTATATTATGCAGAATTAATTATGTGGAGATTGTTTGATAGGTAAAGGAGAATTCATTGATGGGAAATAGTGTTCTAAGTGTTCAGAATATTGCTAATCTTGTTAAAATATATAAACATGCTAAGTTTGCTAAAATAGTTATTATTTGAAAGAAGATAACTCAGGGTGTATGAGCTGTGTTTAAAATAGCTAATATTTTATTGATGAGAAATATTGTAAATTATGTGATTCTAATTGTTTAACATGCTCTGAAAATAAAACAAAATGTTTATCATGTGTAGGAGGGCTTTTTTTAACAAGCGATAATAAGTGTATAAAATGTGATTAAAATGGATTTTATATTGAGGGATCCAAATGTTTACCTTGCAATCCTGAATTAAATTGCTAAAAATGTAATAGCAGTAAATCTTGCACTGAGTGTAGTCCTGGACTATTTATTTAATCTGATATAAATAATGGATGTGGTATTTGTAAGGATGGTTTTTTCACATCAGGTAATTATTGCAAGCGTTGCAAAGAAAATTGTTATAAATGCAAAGATTTGAATAATTGTGAAAAGTGTGCTGATGGATTTTTTTCCAAAAATGGAATTTGTACTTTATGTCCTGAAGATCTAAAATGCAAAACTTGCTCAGATGAAAAAACTTGTACCAGTTGTAATAGTGGTGAATTTATTTAGCCTAATAATACATGTAATACTTGCAAAGAAGGATATTACATAGACGGTATATTTTGTAAAAATTGTAAATAAAATTGTTTAAAATGTAGCTCATAGGATACTTGTAGCTAATGTACTGATGGATATTTTCTTAAATCTGGTAACTGTGAATCTTGCAATCCTTCATTAAATTGCTTGACTTGCTCAGATAAACTTTCTTGCGCATCTTGTTCTAAAGATAAATATATAAATCCAGATGGTAAATGTGATTTTTGCTTAGAAGGGTATATTATTGAAAATTAATTTTGTAAAAAATGTTCAGATAATTGTTAAAAGTGCTCATCAGTATCTTAATGTATTTAATGCTCTTAGGGATATTTCTTAAAAGGTAATGTATGTAAATAATGTACTCCTTAAATGAATTGCTTAACTTGCTTAGATGAAAGCTCTTGTGAATCTTGTGAACCAGGTAAATTTATTTAAAAGGATGGAAAATGCGATAAATGTGAATAAGGATATTACATAGAAAATAAATATTGTAGATAATGTAAAATTGGATGTACTATCTGCACGTCATACTTTAAATGTGATTAATGCATGCCCTAGTTTTATAAATTAAAAACTGTATGATTACTAATAAACTAATTCTAATTTAATAATTTTATTTAATATTTATTTGTAATATTTATATTTAGAAATATTACATTTGTTTTTTGGAAATTTTCTAATATAGATTTTTTAATAAAAATATTTTCATATTTTATTCCATATTTTTGTTTAATCTTTGATATTAAGCACCTATTTGTATTAAATCAAAATCATATTTTAATTTAACACTAAAAATGTTAATATCTTAAAAAGTAATTAAATTTCCTAATATATTATAAAATATATGCTAACATCTTAAAAATATTTCATAAAATATATTTGATAATATTTAAGCTAAATATATCTATAAATTAATTTTCAATAAATATATCTATTTTTTAATTACAATTGAGACATAAAATTTAAATTCTTTCTTTTCTAATTTATCTTAATTATTTTTAGTTCTCCATTTTCATTAAACATTTCTATTGTATTATCACAAGAAACAATAGAAAATTGATAAATTTACACCATATTATCAATTTTTTATATTCATCCATATTTTAGTTAAATATTTATGATATTTTAATATAATTTAAGAAATATATATTGGCTATTTATAAAGCTTAGATAAACTCAATTATAAAATAGTCTTAATTTAAGAAAGTTAAATTTCTATAAATAAATCAAGATTTCTAAAGAATTTACCATAGAAATTCTAAGCTAAACGAATTAAAATA
>NW_002476421.1:21871-81628 GCF_000189635.1 Tetrahymena thermophila SB210
CTAAACGAATTAAAATATACATATATTAATGAGCTTGGCTATCATATATTTTGGATATTTTAATATTCTTTTAGTTTTTATCTACACTATTTATAAAAATGAGTTTAAAGTAAAATTAAATTTTGGTTTGAAATTTATTTTCATAACTTTGAATTAAAATATTCTGGCTCGAAGGAGTAAAGGTTTATCTTTCAGAATATAATATTACTAATTATTTATTAGACTATGATTGAAACCTTTTTTATAATATCTACATTAATTCATATTTATCTTTTTATGTTTATGTTATATCTAAAAGTTAAAAAGACTTAATAGTATCTGTTCATTAATCCTAATCTTATAGCATGTTTGTTTAAAACATATTTGATGAATTAAATACGTTCTGTTTGCATATATAACAATTTTGAATGAAGTTTGTTTAAATATACTTTAGAGCTATCAAAATAGTTAAGATAAAGAATCATATGGTTCTAAAAACAAAAAGAAAGCCAAAAGAAATATAATGTTTTAAAATATTTATATTTCATGCTAACAAAAAGCATAATAAGTTATATTTAAAAAATAAAATAACAAATTAAAATGAAATTTATGATATATTAGCATGAAAAATGTAAATTTTGACATTAGTTAGTCCATGTTTTTATCAAGTAGAAGTAATAAAAACTATTCAATTAAAAAACTAATTATTTAATTAAGTTTTTTTTTTTCACCTTAAAAATGATTGAATACTACTAATAAATAATGTCTTAAAAAATATTATTACAAAATGAATTAGATTTTAAATATTTTAGATGATTTATATTTCATGAATATTATGAAATAAATAAGAAAGATATTATATCTATTAAAAATTCAAAATTATTTTTTATGTTATACAATAATCAAAATCCTTAAAATTCATTTATGAAAATAATACTAACCAAATTTACATATTTATTACATAAGCTAAGATAAAATAATTTCATAAAATAAGATGATAATGATAATCATTTAGATTTAAATTTTTCTTTTAAGTAAAAAATTATTAAAATAATTTAAAATAAAACATAATTATTTCTTTGCCATTATTTATTCTAAAGTATGAAAATTAAAAATAACTTTGCTAAAATTATATTTAATCAAAATATAAAAATAAGATTTAGAGATTCCTTTAATATCGAAAGTATAATACATACTAATCTTATATTTTAAATATCTCATCATGCAATAGTCTATTATCTTATTTTAATATTTTTTGTAAATAATTTAAAATGAAATAAATGTTAAAAAATATAATCTATACTGAACCATTTCTCTAAAAAAAGATAATGTTCAAATCAAAATTATATTTTTTATATTTATGTATTATCTTTTTACCATTGATATAATAGTGAAATGTTTTTAACATTGGCTTAAAATTTTTTGATTTAATTTTATAAAAAGGCAATTTAAAATTAGCCTTAAAAGTACTTCTTTAAATAATATAATTTTTTTCTATAAATTAAAATAAATATTCTAAGTATTTTATAAAAATATTAGAAAAGTACACAATATGATTTTTTAACTAGAAAATAATTTAAGCCATAATAACTAATCATTTATATTTTATTGGTTTTTTATTATATAAAACATCATATAGCTTTAATGGGTTTAAAGAACACTTATTTAATCAGGAAATTTCTTTAAATAAAATATATATTATGATTGAAAATTACTTTTTGATTTTTAACTAGAAAATAATTTAAGCCATACAAACTAAGAATTTATCTTCTTTTGGTTTTATATTCTATAAAGCATCTTAAATAGCTTAAATGAGTAAAAAGAACACTTAATTTACTGAGAAAATATTCATAAATAAATATTTAAAAAAATATGGAATGTTATACTAATTTTTTTATTATCTGTTATTACATAAAAGGATTTATCATAAAAATATTACACAATTTTTAGGATTAAGACATAGTTTTTTAGATTGCTTCAATATAAGAATTCTTTAATTAAAAGTCCTTGTTAACTTCTATACTTAAAAATCTTATTATACTTTATGAGTATTTTAGCAATTATTAAATTCATGCAAATTTTACAACTATTACGAATATTTACTAAAAAATAATTTATGTTTTAAGAATTTAAAATAATAATTTTATTTTTAAGATATAAAAATGTTGCATATATAAATATATTGAAGGAACAAATCATGTTTCTAAATGAGAAAGATAGATATTATAAAAAGCTCTTAGATTTGCCTGCGACTAATCTAAAAGATAAGAGTAAATAAATTTGCCATAAATAAATTCGCTTTCTACTTTATTAACATTTTAATTACACATATTAAATTGAATTTGTACTAGAAAGAAGTGAATAAATTTATAGAACGATTATAAATTCATAGATGAATATGCAATTTAATGATATAAAAAGTTTTTTAAATTTATCCAATAAATATTTTTTGCATTTTAAATGAGCTATTTTAAATAGGATTTATTTTACTATCATAATTAATATGTTTATTTTTTTCCCTTAATTCTGGCTAGCTTTTATTTATATAATTTAATATATTATTTATTTTATTTGATAGAACATTAAAGAATGTAAAAGACTCAAGACTTTTTGCATAGTATAATTTAAATTTTTTCTAAAATAAATATCATTTTTAATATGAAAAATGCTTAGAAGCAAATAAATAGGTTTTATATTTGTTTCAATACATAATATCTAAAGAATTTAAAGTAGATTAATATAAACTTACATAAATTTTACTTCATATGACTTTTGTTTCTATTTTTAATATTATTAATAGCAAAGATATCTTGATTTGACTTTTTTAATAAAGTTAGTCATTCAAAATTTTATTTCTAATTATTAAAATATTCTATTTTGATTCGTATTAATATAAATTATTCTAAAAGAGAATATAAAATATATATATTTTATAATAAGTAAGAAATATAACTCAAGCATTAAAAAATTGAAATCTAATATTGTCAAAAGTTTTATCAAAAATTACTTTAAAATCTAAGGATATAATTTGTTTGTTAGTTATTGATTTGATTTGGGAGCAGCTGAATAAATTTAAAAACATGAGATTGTAATAAAAATGCAATTAAAAGAAAAAATTGAGGAGTATGATTATTATAAGAAGAATAATTATTTGTAAATTAATAACTTATTTTATGTGAATTTTATTATTTCATTTGCTAGTTAGTTAGCTATTTAGTACTAATAAATTTGTAGCAATAGTTCTAGTCACCAATTTCCTTTTATTCTGAAATTGATGAATATAATTCCTGTTAAAGAAATCTGTGGTAAATTAGTTATTAATTTATATTTTATTTTTTATAATCAATTATTTAATCAATACTGATTAATTTTTGGTATATTTTTTCGCAATAAAAATTGAAATAATATTTAACATAATTTATAATTATATATTCATTTTATTAAAATTATAGATATTTTTATTTTCTATTAACTATAAAATTAAGATTTTCATTATAATATTTTCGGTTTAACTCTATTAGTCGATTTAAAATTATTAGCTAAATAAAATCATCTATTTGCAAAATTAAGAAAATAATCTAATTAAAATTTATCATAAAAATATTGATCTACATTTCTAGAAAAGAAAGAGATATTAATTTAATTATTTTTTAATGAACCAGTGATATTAAATATATCTGCTCAAAGTGTTTTCTAGTAAATTAAAAGTAAGAAATTATTCAATATAGCAATGCATCTATATTAATATGTTGACCTACATATACTTATATTATTATATAATTAATTTTTTGTCAAAAATTTATTATTTTTCAAATTTCAACGCAACTTATTAAAATCTTTGTTACTCTAAAACAAAAATGACTTAACTTTCATTTAATGTACTTTTCTATTTGCTAATCTTTTAAGTTTCTGAAATAGGTAAATAACCTACAAAATATTTAAATTTATTTTTACATTTTTATTAAAAGCATCAAGGGTTTTCAAATTTAGTGATTAGACTTTTTATAAAGAAGAAGAAATTATTATTTAATAGTCATTATTTTCTTATGAAGAAACTAATTGTTCAATTCATATAAAGTTTGGAAATTAAGATTTTTAGAATTTGTAATTTATTTTTTTTAAATTTTTCTATTTTAATAAATATTTTTTTTAGATTTAGCTTTACTAGTATTTATTCTGAAAATGTTGATGTTTAAAAAATTATTTTAGAAGAAACTAAAGTACAGTTAGATTTTATTAGAATTCAAAAATATAAAGATATTAAAATTAGAGTCATTTTATCATACAACAATTAATATTTATAAAATTAGTAACCTATTCTTCAATACAAGTAAATCTGTTTTTTCTTTTTTTAAATAAATTTAAATTAATAAAAATTTTAAAAATTCAGAACTAAATGCTTAAATCATACAAATAGCTAGATTCAAAAAAGATTGTTATAAAAATCTTGTACTGGTAATACCTATTATGAAATTATATACTAAGAATGTATGTAGTGTGGATAATATTGTAAAGGTTGTACAAACTATTACTAGTGTAATGATTGTATTAATAAAGATATAACAGGTAGATATGATTATTTATATGATAAAACTTGTGGTACCTGTAATGATGGATTAAAGACTTCATTAACAAATAATCAATGTAAAGGAAAGTCAGATAAATGTAATGATATTTCAAGTGATGGTAGATAGTGTAGGAGTTGTAAAGATATTAGACTTTTTATTAACGAAGAATTAGCAACTTGTTAAAAATGTGACACTAATAATGGGTGGTATATAAGTGGTTAGTATTGTAGAAGGTGCCCATATCAATGTTTATCATGTAAAGGACCAAATCCTAATGATTGCATTACTTGTAGAGAGAGATTATTGAAATATGATGATGGAACATGCTAATTTAATCCTAATTAACTTTGCTCTGATGGTTATTATAAATCTTAATAAAATTGTATTAAATGTCCAAGTAAATGTACAAAATGCGCATCTGACAAAAAATGTGATGAGTGTGAAGGAGGTTCTTATATTATGCAGAATTAATTATGTGGAGATTGTTTGATAGGTAAAGGGGAATTTATTAATGGGAAATAGTGTTCTAATTGTTCAGAATATTGCTAATCTTGTTAAAATTTGAAAACATGCTAAGTTTGTTAAAATAGCTATTATTTGAAAGAAGATAACTCAGGGTGTATGAGTTGTCTTTAAAATAGCTAATATTTTATTGATGAGAAATATTGTAGATTATGTGATTCTAAATGTTTAACATGCTCTGAAAATAAAACAAAATGTTTATCATGTGTAGTAGGGCTTTTTTTAACAAGCGATAATAAGTGTATAAAATGTGATTAAGATGGATTTTATATTGAGGGATCCAAATGTTTACCTTGCAATCCTGAATTAAATTGCTAAAAATGTAATAGCAGTAAATCTTGCACTGAGTGTAGTTCTGGACTATTTATTTAATCTGATATAAATAATGAATGCGATATTTGTAAGGATGGTTTTTTCACATCAGGTAATTATTGCAAGCGCTGCAAAGAAAATTGTTATAAATGCAAAGATTTGAATAATTGTGAAAAGTGTGCTGATGGATTTTTTTCCAAAAATGGAATTTGTACTTTATGTCCTGAAGATCTAAAATGCAAAACTTGCTCAGATGAAAAAACTTGTTCCAGTTGTAATAGTGGTGAATTTATTTAGCCTAATAATACATGTAATACTTGCAAAGAAGGATATTACATAGATGGTATATTTTGTAAAAATTGTAAATAAAATTGTTTAAAATGTAGCTCATAGGATACTTGTAGCTAATGTACTGATGGATATTTTCTTAAATCTGGTAACTGTGAATCTTGCAATCCTTCATTAAATTGCTTGACTTGCTCAGATAAACTTTCTTGCACATCTTGCATTAAAGATAAGTATATATATCCAGATGGTAAATGTGATTTTTGCTTAGAAGGGTATATTATTGAAGATTAATTTTGTAAAAAATGTTCAGATAATTGTTAAAAGTGCTCATCAGTATCCTAATGTACTTAATGCTCTTAGGGATATTTCTTAAAAGGAAATGCATGTAAGTAATGTACTCCTCAAATGAATTGCTTAACTTGCTTAGATGAAAGTTCTTGTGAGTCTTGTGAGTCAGGTAAATTTATCAAAGAAGATAAAAGATGTGATAAATGCGAAGATGGGTTTTTTGTTGAAAATAAATATTGTAAAAAATGCAAAGATAACTGTGCTAAATGTAAATCTTAGGGTGAATGTGAAAATTGCTCAACAAATTATTATTTTGAAGATATAGCTATTTCACCAAATTGCGTTTAATGTTAGGGTCCAAATAAATTCATATTTAATAATAATACATGTAAAAATTGCAGGGATGGTTTTAATTGTTTTTCCTGTAACAACGAAAACTCATGCTTAACTTGTGACACAAATAGCTAATATAAATATTTATATCCTAAAGAAGGCAAGTGTGTAGATTGTAAGCAAGATGGGTTTTATGTTAACGATGATAAATGTTTATAATGTAATTAAAGCTATAACTGTCAAACATGTTCAAGTGATACAAAATGCTTAACTTGTTTAAAAGATTATTTTCTGAATAATTTAGAATAATGTGTTAAATGTGATTAGGATGGTTAATATATTGATGGGAATTATTGTAAATCATGTAGCTCTTCTTTTCCTAATTGCAAATAATGCTCCAAAGATGGATGCAAAGTGTGTCAAACTAAGTTTTATCTATATCCAGATAAAACATGCAGTGATATTTGCAGTGATACTTATTACATAAACCAGTAAGATTGTAAGCCTTGTGAAAACAATTGCAAAACTTGTGACAATTAATTTGAATGTAAAACATGTAAAGATACATATTTTCTATAGCCTGATAAAACATGCAAATAAATGTGTTCAGATGGCTTTTATACAACTCCTGATAACAGGTGTCTGTAATGTAATCCAAAATTAAATTGTAAGACATGTTCTAATGATTCATCATGCAACGAATGCTAAGATTCATTCTTTAAAAATAAAAATAATATTTGTGTTCCTTGTACAGAGAGTGGCTTCTATAAAAAAGAAAAGCAGTGCTTGGAGTGTAAATAAGAATTGAATTGCTAGTCATGTGAAGAAGATAAATGCCTAAGTTGCAAATAAACAAATGAATATATTCAAGAAGATGGCAGTTGTGCTATATGCAAGGAAGATGGATACTTTATTTAAGATAAATACTGTAAAAAGTGTAACTCTTTAGCTAAATGTAAAACTTGTATAAATAAATCTGAATGCTTAACTTGTTATCCTCCTGATAATTTGTAAAAAGACAAAACTTGTGGGTAATGCTTGTAAGGTTAATATTCTGAGTTAGGTCTTTGTAAATCATGCAAACCAGATTATAATTGCAAAACTTGTGAAAACGGGAATAGTTGTTCATCGTGTCCTGAGAATCTTTTTATAGATTTCTAAAATAAATGTTAAGATTGTAAAGGAGATGGTATTTTTATTGAAAAAACAACAAATTAATGCATGAAATGCAACGAATTAAAAAATTGTAAAACATGCGAAAATGTAAATGATTGTATTAGTTGCTCAAGTGGTAGTTATTTATATGATGATAATTCATGTAAACCATGTGGTGATGGATACTTTATTGAAGGAAATAGATGTAAAAAATGTAATTAAACGTCTTTATTTTGTGCTACTTGCTCTAAAATAGACTCTTGCGATAGCTGCTTAGATGGATATTATCTGGATTAAAATAAAATATGTGTCAAATGCGATTAAAATGGATAGTATAAAGAAGGAAAATAATGCAAAAACTGTGATCAAAAGTTAAATTGTTTAACATGTTCAAATGGAAATTCTTGTGAAACTTGTAAAGGTGATGACAAAATTCAAGAAAACTTAAGTTGTGCTCCTTGTATTTAAGGTTATTTTGTCGAAGGAAAATTTTGTAAAAAATGCTAAGAAACTTTTAAATGTTAAACTTGCTCTAGTTTTAATGCATGTGACACCTGCTTCCCAGGAGATTTTTTAAAACCTGATAAAAGTTGTGGAAAGTGTTAAGATGGTTTTTTCTAAAATTTAATCACTAAAAATTGTGATACATGTTATAAAAACTGTAAAACATGCAAAGGAGGTGGAGAAAAAGATTGTTTAACTTGCAATAATTCGAATGAATATCTATTTCCTGAAGGAAATTGTGGTATTTGCAGAGAAGAAGATGGATATGTATAGAAAGATAATTACTGTATTCAATGTGCTCGAAACTGCTAAAAATGTTCAGGTGCTAGTGTAAGTGAATGTATTTCTTGTAAAAGTGATTATAGTTTTATGATTGATGGAAGATGTGACAAATGCGATTACAACTAAGGAAAATTTATTGATGAGGTTACAAAAAAATGTAGAGATTGCCATAACACTTGTAAAACCTGCAGAGGAGAAAGAGAGGATTAATGTGATGAATGTCAAACAGGTTATATAAAAGATGATTAAGAGAAATGTAAGATATGTAAAATAAATGATGGTTAATTTTTGGATCCAAATGAAAAATGCTAAGTTTGCCATATAAATTGTTAGACCTGTAATGGAAAAGAGGAAAATAAATGCTTAACATGTAGGCCAGGATATTACAAAGATGAAATCGATGTAGGAAAATGCGTTAAATGTGATACAGAAAACGGCTTTTTTATTTCTGGAGAATACTGCAAAAAATGCCACCCAACATGTAAAAAATGTCTTAATTCTTCATCAGAAAATAGCTGTATAGAATGCAGTGGTGAAAGATTACTTCATAATGATAATACATGCAAAAAATGTGAGACATAGTAAGGATTTTATATTTAAGAAAATGGTATATTAAGCTTAAGAAAATGTTTGAATTGCCACATAGATTGTCTTACTTGTAAAGGAGGTAATTAAAATGAGTGTATTTTGTGCAAAGAATAGCACACTTTCTTTGATGGGAATAGCATTTGTAGAAAGTGTCATAAAGATTGTGATACATGCAAAGGGCCTGATTAAAACTAATGTGAACGTTGCTTAACACCAAAAAAATATTTATCAACAGATTCAAATATTTGCTCTACATGTAAATCCAATGAGTATAATGATGGTACCAGATGTAAGGATTGTTCTCCTAACTGCATGAAATGTGTATAATATGATATTTGTTTAGATTGTGGTAATGACACTCATCTTAAAAATGACAAATTTTGTGGCAATTGTGATTAAAATCAGTATGTAAACGATAAAAATGAATGCAGTCCTTGCCACTCAGACTGCTAATCATGTCTAGGTCCTAATAAAACTGATTGTAAAAAGTGCCAAGATGAAAATCTCAGAGTAAATAAAAACAGTATATGTGGTACATGTGATTCAAATTAATATTCTGATTAGTATAGATGCCAAGATTGTCATAGAGATTGTAAAAAGTGCAATGGAGGAAAAAATACTGAGTGTACTGAGTGTAATGATGCATCGAAATATTTTTGTAATAAGGAAGATATTAAAAATTTTTATATCAAGCATGGTATTGAATAAAAATGCTAAAAATCTTGCTTGAAATGCCATGAAAATTGCTTAACTTGTTTTGGGGAAGGAAAGAATTAGTGCATGACATGTGCTATAGGTATTCTTTAAAAAGACTTTTCTTGCTCAAAAGAGTGTAATGAAGGTGAATTTTTTGACGAAACAACAAAATCTTGTGAGGATTGTCATAGCAGCTGCAAATCATGTTTCGGTAAGGGGAATAATTAATGTACAGAATGTTCAGACGATAAAGCATTTTTAGATTAATTTAATACTTGTGTTTATGACTGTGGTGAAGGATACAAAAAAAACGTTAAAACTAAAAAATGTCAACAATGCTTATACTAGAAAAATCCTGATAACACCATGGTCTGTGTGCTTGAATGCTTAGACAATTAATTTATTGATACAACAACTCGTTATTGCACAAATTGTGAGAATAACTGTAGTAAATGCACTTCTTTAACTTTCTGCACAGAATGTGTTTAAGGTATGCATTTTTCAAGTAAAGATCAAGAAAGTTGTAAAGTCTGTGAAACAAATGAGTTTGTAACTGAGTAAAATGTTTGCTAAGTTTGCCCTTTCTTAAATTGTTTACAATGTAATCAAAAATAATGCACAAAATGTATGTATAAATTTTTGGTGAATGATAAGACAGGATTATGTGTTTACGATAAAAGATATGACAGCTATGAATGTGAAGGAGTGAGCAGAGATGATGATAGCTGTTAGCAAGAAATAGATTTTATCAACAAATCAGATTTATTCATGAAGACTACTCAGTATACTTCGCTTAGTTTGTAAGTCGTTGGATCATTTTATATTGGTCTTGGCTCATTTACTTAGGGTTCTATTTTATTTCAACAGGTTATAGGAAATAACATGCTTTAAGGAAAAGTTTTAAAGACCCTAAGCTTAGGCCCAACATATTACGATCAAAACTATCAAATGAATATACTAAGTTTGATCCCAAATCCTTTATCTTACATTTATTCGTATGATAATTTCGTCAATAAAAGACCAGAAGACAATATGTCATTTAGGACTGAAACTTAATAAGAGACTAACTAAACAAGTAAATAAAGTTCTCATAGATTGCTTGAAAATTATCTTGTGAATAATGGCCTCTCCTTTATTTAATCTAGAGATAGCAGTGTTGGCTTTATAGATAGCTTTTTAAAGTACCTATTCGTCATGGGTTTTGTTGGAATAGTTATTCTGGTTTTCAATTTGATGAATCCAAACAACAACAAAATAATTCAATATTTTCATGATAACAAGTACTGCATTTTTATATAATTGCAAATGCTATTTTCTAACTTTATGTATGTGCAAATATTTAGATCAATCACCAGTATTGATTTCTATAATCTTTAAGAAGTTGACTACATCAGCATAGGCTTGCAAGTACTTTATCTGATATTTTTCATCTTCTTTGCTCTTAGATTCCTTTAAAAGCTAATCAGATATAATCCGAAAAAAGGAAATTTTGAAGATATTAAAAATTATATTGTCCTTATATAAAACTTAATGATTAATGAACACTACAACAAGTATTACTGGTACTACTTTGAATTGAGGAAAGTATTTTAGTTATTGTTTATTTTTTTAATTGCAAATCCTCTAGCATCTTCAATCCTAGTTCTAATAACTAATTTCGTGTTTTTATTTTATCATTTCTATATGAAGCCTTTCATAGTCCTAACCGAATAAAGATATTACTATACCTTGGAAACTTTGAATTTCATAAACAGCATATTTGTATGTTTATACTTGATAACCAATTACAAAATATGTGCATGGTTGACATTACTAAGTCTGACAGTAATTAACGTAGTAATAGTAAGTTTCACTATCTTCCTTGTAATAAAAGGTTTATATATCAAATTTTTTTAAAAGAGATTTATTATTTCTACTGACAGCAAGTCAGACATAGAATATAAGTGGAAATATATCAACTAAAATAATATAGGTTCTAAAAAATTCCTTAAATTAAAATAAATCTACAATAATCATGTAAATGCATACAATACATAAAATAATAATAGTGCAATATTAAATAATTCTTCATTGAGTTCAAATTTAAATTCATTTAGCAATGAATAACCTGTTGATGTTGGCGACTTATCAATCAAATGGAGTATGAATCCCATGCATGCCAGGCACATTGCAATGCAAGAATTTTCAAAACAAGACTCACAAAAAAAATAAATTGAAAATCCTTTTAAGTAGACCTATTCTATAACTTCAAAACAAACTTTCAAATGAATTTTTATACTAAATATATTTTTTAAGTATTTTATGCAAATAATTAAAATATATTTATTTACTTGTTTGCTTTTTTATGTTAATTCTATTTGGTATTAAATTCATTTTTATAGATTAATTTTTATAATAACGCTTTTAAATATCTTCTCTTTAGTCTCTATCTATTACTTAACAAAATATTATTCTTTTAAATTTTGATTAAACTATTTTATCTATTTTAATTAAACTATTTTTTGAAGCTTTTTTTTTTTCACTAACTATTAAGATATAAAAGATATTCTCAAAAAAAATATTTTAAATTCAATTATAAATTAAATTATTATAAAGCCTGATATACTATATATTATGATATCTGCAATTTTATTTTTCATAAATTTATTTTGAAAAAAATAATTATTATTAAACTTAATTTCTCCTAATTTCTCTTTATATTAATATGCTATTTTACAAAATTTTGTCCAAATTAAAGTCTAAAATATGAAGAATTAACTTTGCATTATTTTTAACTAAAATAATTAAATTTAATATTTTATTAGTTTTAATTTTATACAAAAACTTAAATCAACTTTTTTGAAATCTAATTAATAAATATTAATTAATAATCTCAAGTTAATACTGTCTAAAAAAATATCTAAATTCAAATAAATAACACTAAAATTTAAAATAATTCAAAAAATCATGATTTTATTTATTTAGTTTAAAAATAAAAGTTGATTATAAAATGAAAGATAACAATAAATCAATAATACTAAAAAAAAACAATTCTATTAAATCTAGCTAAAGTGAGTATGAAATTGGATTCTTATTAAAGTAAAAAGTTATTAATATTTTTAAAAATAATAATATCATTTTATTTAATTCAAAAATAGGAATATGTACATAAATGAAAATGATAAAGATGATATTAACAAAACTATTAAATCTTACTTAAATTAGTTTATAATTTCTAAAGTTTTAATTCATATGAAGTATTTTTATCTTATAAAATAAACACCTTTTTGTTAATTATTTGATTAAATAAAGTAATTATGATGCAGACTTACATAGATTAGATTAGCTTTTGATTGAATTAGCAAATTTTTCTAATCTTTCTCATTTAATTATTGATTTAAAGTAAATTTCAATATTAGCAAAGTAATTTTAAACAAATAATTTCTATTTTAAATAGCCTATCTCAAATAGATTTACAATCATTTTCATTCTCTTTAAGTCAATTTTCTTCTATTTAAAATATCAAATTCCTTTGCTTAAGTCTATTGTAAAATTTATTCCTTACCTAGAATTTTAATTTAAATTTAATTAAATTTATTTTAGTGAGATTGGAGCAGGAGAAACTGAATGTGTGCATATTTCCTAAGCAATTTAATAGTTCAAATCTTTAGTTTCATTAGATATTGACATAAAGTAGTTTTAGCATTTAATTAAGTTCTCTGTTTAATAAAATAAAAATAAAGAGAGAACCAAATTAAAGATTAAGGTCTGATTACTCTTTTTTAAGGAATTTAAAAATTAGAAAATCTATCTTGCTTGAAATTAGATATTGGGTAAACACATAATTAATTATTATTTTTCTAATGAAAAAATATATTAAAATATTTTTTAAGATAAAAAAGTTTTTATTTAATTCAATTTTTAGCTTGATTATTTAATAGTTGAAAATAAGATAGATAAACAAATTTAAAAAAAAAATAAGTTATTAAAAGTAAATTTAAACTAAATTTTAAAAAAAATGAGGCATGGTAATATAGCTGATGAAGGAATTTCAACTGCTGGATAAATAGTTAAGGACATGAATAGGCTTGAAGACTTTAATTTAATCATATGGTAGTTTATTTAAAAGATTTTAATAATCTAATAATTTGAATAAAAATTAGGGAAAACGAATTTAGTTGCAAAGGATTAACAATTTTTGCTAACAACTTAATCTATTGTTAGAGGCTAAAATATTTGAACCTGTATTTATCGTAGAGATTCTTTAAAATTTTTATCCAAAATAGTTAATAATTATAATTTTTTAATGAAGAGAGAATTTTAATCTAGACAATTTAGGATTTTGCCAGTTTTTAGAACAAATTGGCCACATAAAAGGTCTATAACATTTTGCACTTTATCTTGTGTAAATTTTTTTAAGATTATCATATTTTAATTTTTTTAAAAGATATTGTAAATTAAGCATGTCTCAACTCATTGATTCATTTTTACAGAACTTAAAGAAACTAAAATAATTAAATACAATAGAAATTCAAAGTTAGTAATGCTTTAGATATTGAAGATAGTTTAAATTTATAATTCTAAAAACTATTTTATAATTTAAAAGGTATTACTCTAAAGCTGACGAATTACTCACTAGTCATTTAATGAAATTAAATAGATTAGTAAAAATGATTAAATGAATTTTTTATATGTTTATATGTATTATTACCTTATTAATTTACGATTTGGAATATTATAACCTAATACCTATTGAATAAAAACATTTAAAATTTGTAAAAAAACTCAAATATTTTGAGGTATAAAAAAGTGTAAATATATCAAAGATTTATTTTATTCTAATGAGATAGCATTCTCATCATCGTTTATATCCAAGTTCGTACTTTATTTTTAAGTAAACTTTTTAAATAGAAATATTAAAATTTAATAAAGAATATTACACTAACTTTTTTGTGATTTGTCTTACTATATGCAAATTTATAAATTCATATAATTTATTTATTCTTTTTATCTAATTAAATTTCCATATTGCATTTCAACATTTTGAAAAAAAATAAATGATATAATAGATTAAATATTACTACGAGTTAGAGGAAGTAATTACTTATTTTTTATCAATATACTTTAAATTTATTTTAATTAATTAAAAAGTTTTTAAACTCTTCACTTTTATCTCATTAGGTTCTCTATATTGATCTGAGGTATATTTTATTTATATATACTATTATTATTATTTGCAATATTTAAAAAGAAGTAAATAAATTGGTGCAGTTGGTGCATTAAGATTAGGTTCAGCTTTAGCAAATTGCACTAATCTCTCAAATTTAACACTTGATCTTTTGTAAAAATAGTTTATTTGTTTTAGGATTATCATAATTTTTTGTTATAAAAATGAATTTAAAACAAGAAAACTCTTTTAATTTTTTTTATTAGATAGATCATAATTTGATTTACTTTTCTTTTAATTTATTATTGTACTTTTTTATTTTCTTCTTTTATCTATCTATCTTAATTTAAATTATTTTTTATTTTCTACATTTGCCTTTATTATTTATTTATTAATTCATTTCTTATTGTTTTATATTTTTTCTTCATTATTCTTTCTAAATAACAAATTAATTATATATTTTTTCTTCAATATTTAAAAAGTTCAAATTAAATTCACGATTTAGATGTATTAGGTTTAAATTCTGCTTTGGCAAATTGCACTAATCTCTCAAATTTTAAACTTGATCTTTGGTAAAAACAGTTTATTTGTTTTTGATTGTGATATTTTTACATATAAAAACGAATTGAAATAAGATAAATATTAGCTTTTTATTTGATTTAATTTTCTTTTTCTTTTTTTATTGTATTGGTGTTTTTTTTCTTCTATCTTTCTTAATTTAACTTATTTTTTTATTTTCATATTTTTACTTTATTTTATTTTATCCCTCCTTCTAAATAACCGATTCATTATATTTTTTCTTCAATATCAAATAAGCTTTAATATTCTTGGTACAAAAGGTCTATCAGACCTAGGTTCTGCTTTAGCAAATTGCACTAATCTCAAAAGTTTGATAATTTATTTTGGGTAAAAACAGTTTATTTGTTTTGATTGTGATATTTTTCGTTATAAAATTAAATTTAAAACAAGAAAACTCTTTTAATTTATTTATATGCTTTTTTTTTTATTTTTTATTCACATAACATTTTTTTTTTTTAAATTAATTTAAATATAATTTTTTTAGTATTTTATTTTAATTTAATTGAATTAATATAGAATCTTTAATTAAATCAGTCACTCATAAAAATTGAAACTAAAACGCAAGTGTCTTAAATCAAATAGATTAGTTTTCATTACAATCGAGTGAAATGCCTATTTAATTTACAAAAGACCAAACATATATATCTAAATTATAAAACAAATAAAGTTAAATAAGCTTAAAATAGCTTTATTTATGAATTATTACAAATCTTTAAATTCGCAAAATATAAAGTTTGAAATAATATATATCGTGTATTCATTCTAAATACAACATTTTTTTTGAAAAAAACAAATTTTGAAAATTTTTTTTTCATTTGAAAATGGGAAATATGATTATTAAATGAATTTTATCTAATATTGAGAATCTACATTTTATAGGTGAATTAATCGTTTAGTTTCAATTAGAGATTAAGAATTAATGAAAAAAAAGTTGTATAAAGGAAAAAATTTTTTTACTTAATTTAAAAAATTTATTTAAAGTATAACTTTTTTTGTTCTTTAACCTATTCCATTAGCAAAACTATTTAATGATTTTTAAATAAAAAAGAAAATATTCAGGGATAATAATGATTTAATACAAAGAACGATTGAATACTCAAGCTAAAAAATATTTGTAAAAAATAAAACAAGAAAGAATATTTAACAATTAAGGAATATTTTAGAACAAAAATTCAATGTTGATTTAAGCTAATTAATAAATAATTAAGAAGATTAAGATATGATAATCTTTATCATATACTTTAATCTAATGTAAAAGTCTATCTATTATTTTTCTGAAAACGAAAAAACGTTTGACATTAATTATAAAATTCTGTAATCTTATTTATAAATTCTTGAAGATTAAAATATTGAATTTGTGGATCTAAAGGACATATACTATTCTGAACATTTAGACAAGGTTGATTAAGATTTTGAATTCTTTGAATAATAAAGAATTATCATTTTAAAAGTAATCTTCAAAAAAAAAGTTAATCAGTTTTAAGAAGAGTAAACCAAATAGAAGAATAGTTTTACAAGCATTTGTTTATCTTAAAAAATAGAAATGAGAGCCTATTTTTAAGCATTTTTTATTATGTATACTTTGAAGACCTCATTTTTTCTTAAGAATTTGTAAATTAAACGATTAACAAAAACTTTATTGAAAATATTATTTAAGCATAGAATTCTCTCTACTAATAAGCAAATGATTGATGTGATTTATATTTATAACATATTAACACAATTTATAACCTTTATTTGTTACAAAAAATAAATTTTAGAAATATATATCAAAAAATAATAATAAATCTTCATATTTTTTTTAGTTACAAACTCCTTAATTTGCTTGAATATTTTAAAAAATAATGTTTCATTAATATTTTTATTTTTTTCTTAATAAATATAACTAAGAGTTATTTTGTTTGTAAATGTAATTAGCGTGATAAGCATATAGATAAATAACAAAATCATAAAATTTATGTTGGAGATTATCATTAATAGATTCAATCAATATTCATATATAGACACTTTAAAAATTAAAAATTTGATATATTAATTTATCATGGATTATCTATCTATCTGATCTAATCTATTATTTTACTTTTTGATATTAATTAATCTATAATATCCAATCAAAAGAAAAGATATCAGATTTTATTGGAATTTAAATAGATATATAAATTAGAGAGAGTCACTCACAAATTCACACAAGATTTGATTTGTTTAAAAATAGGTAAATAGAATAATCATAAAATGAAGAATAATAAAGGTAAAATTTATAAATAAAGCAAAGCAAAAACAGTTTTAAACGAGTTGGAAAGTGAAATTAAAAATATTCAAAGAATTTGTCGCTAAACCATCTATTAGTGCTATGTTTGTTATACTACTTCAAATACCTTCTAATATAGATGCTAATTTTGCTTTATTTGTGATTCTTGCTAAGACAAATGGATGGCTCAGTAAATTGATTTACAAAGCAACAATATTAGACTTAAATCTACTTCTGAACTCAAACTTAACTGTTCAGGCTGTACAAGACCTTTCACTAAAGAATAATTAGATTAAAGATTTGCTACCTTTCCTATGACTTAATAAAGCCTTTTGAAGTTCTACATTAAGAGAAATGATGAGTATCAAACTTGTCCTTCTTCTAATTGCAATAATATTGGTTGGACAAGTCAAGATTGTAAAAATCTAACTTGCAATTAATGTAATATTAATTGGGATAGTGGTTTAAATATACCAAACTCTCTTAAAAAATTTAGTTTCTCAGAGCTTTTCACTAAACTTTTTAAGATTTTTTTGACTAAAAATTGTCCTTAATGCACTGCTCCAATATATAAAGTAGGTGGTTGTAAGAAAATCAAATGTATAAATTGTGATAAATTGTTCTGTTGGAAATGTAAATAATTAGGCCATTACACATTTTCTTTATATTGCTTTTTGATTTGCCTATTTAATTGTCTTTTAGTTGTCCTTCCTTTTAATTATTTACTCTACTATTACGGAGTTTATGATCCAGCTATCAATTAACTTAAAGAATTCTTTACAGTAGAAAACTTCTTTTATTAATATGGATTTATTTACGTTTTTAGCTTTCTTTTCAGATTAATTTACAAAAATGGTCTAGCAATTTTGATTCCATTGAATATTTTTGAAAGGAATAATACTATTATATGGAGAATATTAACTGCAGTTGATATCATTCTTTGGTTTATCTTCACCAGATGGATGGAAGTAGCATATTATTTATTAATTACCCCATAAATAGTGTTTAGCTTAATATTATTTTTTGATTGAAATTATATTCATATTATTTATTTATTTTGATGTTTAAATATTGTTTAAAAGTCCTTTTATTTAATAATACTTATTTATTTTTTTTAAGAGTGTTACTTTTTGATTAATTATTTACCTTTTCCAAAATTCTTAAACAGCTTTTCAAAGAAGTAAATTATTTAAGCAATAGCAAAAAATATTTTTGTTGTTGTATGAATTTACATTTTTATCACAAATTATTTCCTTTAATACTTTTTATATAATTATTTATCTTTGTTATTAAATTCAAGAGAGAAACATTGATAATATTGTAAACTAAAATATTAAAGAAGATTATTTATTTATTTGTTATAATTTGAAATAATCAAGAAATTATAAATAATTTTTAATGCTATTAAAAATATTGTTTGAAATAAATCAATAAAGGATATGGTATTTTTAGTGATTTTGCTTAGCTTTCAATAATAAAAAAATATTTTTAATTCAAATTAATTTCAACATAGACTTTGGGTATTAATTAAAGCCACTCTTAATTTAGGAGAAAATGCATTATTATAATAAAATTAACCCTAAAAGGTTTCAATAATATGTATTACATCATAGTAGTGCCAAAAAAGTATTGCTGTTTATTTTAAATGTCTTTTTCCTCTATTAAGATATAAATAATTCAAAAACTTTTTTATTAATTTCTTTAGACTCTAATCTAATATTAAATTATTTTGAGTATTAACAAATTATTCTGATTAAATTGGATGAAAATTTAAATTTTTAGAATAAATTAGTTTAAATATAGTGATTGCCTGAAAAGATTTTTAAAATTTAAGTGAATTAAAAATAAAAGACTTTTTATTATAATTGTTTTTTTTTAATTATCAATAATTAAAATAGTGATTCTAATTATTTTAGATATATTTATTCTCTAGAAAGAAATAAATCACCTTTATGAATTTCTATAGATTCTAATATTAAATTATTTTAAGTATTAACAATTTATTCTGATTAAATTGGATTAAAATTAAAATTTTTAGAATAAATTAGTTTAAATATAATGAAAGCCTGAGAAGATTTTTAAAAGTAAATTAATAATTTAAGTGAATTAAAAATAAAAGAGTTTTATTTATAATTGTTTTTTTTTTAAATTATCAATAAGTAAAAAAGAGAAAGAATCTATTTATTTTAGATATATTTGTCCTTTAAAAGGATATTAATAATTTATAATGAATTATATTAATTTCTTTAATAAGATATTAATCAATTATTAAATTATCTTGGGTATCTATCAACAATTTATTCTGATTAATTTGGATTAAAATTTAAACTTTTTAGAATAATTAATTTAAACATTTTCTTTTTATTTCAATAAAATTAGTGAGTGAATTCTGATAAAATTTTTAAAAGTAATTAATTTAAATAAATTAAAAATAAAAGAGTTTTATTTTTTATTGTTTTTTTTTTTAAATTATCAATAAGTTAATTGCTCTAAAAGTAATGCTATTTATTTAGATTTCTTTCTCCTCTATAAAAGACATAAATAATTTAAAATTATTTTTATTAATATCTTTTATTTAGATTCTAAGCTAATATTAAATAATATCGCGTTTCAACAATTTATTCTGATTAATCTATAAAAATTAAAATTTTTAAGAATAAATTAATATAAATATTTCTTTTATTTCAATTAAAATTAGTGAGTGAATACCTGATAAAATTTTAAAAATAAAAGAGTTTTATTTATTGGTGTTTTTTTTCTTTTTAAGTTATTAATAAGTAAATTGAGTCTAAAAGTAATACTATTTTTTTAGATATCTTTGTCCTCTAAAAAAACATAAATAATTCAAAATGATTATTATTAATTTCTTTAATTAGATTCGAATCTAATATTAAATTTTATTGAGTTTAGACAATTTATTCTGATTAAATTGGATTAAAATTTAAATTTTTTAGAATAAATTAATTTAAATATTTTCTTTTTTTAAATTAAAATTAGTGAGTGAATACTTATTAAGACTTTTAAAAGTATATTAATTAAAATAAATTAAAAATAAAAGAGTTTTTTTTTATTATTTTTTTTAAATAATTAATAAGTTAAAATGAAGATTAATTAATATCAAACAAAAAGTAGCTATTTAAGAATATTAAAATAATCAAAAACATATAAAATAAAAAATAAAAAAAATAAATAAATTGAAAAAAAAATATAATTTTAATTAATTTATTTGACAGGATCATCATGGAATAGAACAACTAAAAACCTGAATTCATTTACATGAAAAGAGATGAAGATGAATTGAAAAAAACTCTTTGTTATTTTGAAAAGGATGATAGTGGTTAAATAGTTAAATTATTATTTGAAGATGACAATTTTGAATAACTATTGTTATCAAAATTTATCTAGTTTTTAGATAATAACAAAGAAAAAGAAATTAAAATAATAACTACTCTTGGTGAATTTGGATAAGGAAAGTCTTTTATTCAAAACTTTTTAATCTCTAAATATTAAAACCGCTCAGATTATTTAATGGTCTTTCCTAGCTCTTAGGATATTGATTCAATAACAAAAGGAATTTAATTTTATGCAATAGAAAATAATAACAAAGTTGTGGTATTTTTTGATTGTGAAGGATTTGATTATTCTGATAAGTCAAATTATATGTAAAGTCTTGAAAAACTAGTGTGTCTTATTTGTAGGATTTCAACTGTTATTTTATACGTACATTAGAATTCTAGATAACCTAAGTCACTTGAAAAAATTTTAAAACTTATAAACATTCAGGAGCATAATAATACTTAAATAGTAAATAATTTTGTAGAAGTTATTAATAAATGCAATGGTGACAAAATTTAGAGCTACTAAAACAATTATAAAAATTTTATATAAAAGGTATTTAAATGCTAACAACTTGATTTTAATGATGAATTTGACAATTAATTATACTCTTGTAAGATAAAGAACGACGAAAAGTTTAATAAATTTATTTAATAAATTGAAGAAATTTAACAACTTTGTGAAAAATCTTAATATAAAACTCCATTCGAAAATTGCAAAGCCTTTGAAAAGAAATAGAATTGTAGAAGTTTTAAGGAAATGCTGATATGTTGCTTTTAAATCATAAAAGAAGGTATTTAAGGAAATGTGAATGTGAACCAATTCATAAGTATTATCAATTACCAGCTTGCTTAAAAATAAATCTTCCCAAAAATAATTGAAGAATGCATAGATAAAATAAAAAGCAAATGTTCTATTTAAGCTAAAAAATTACTAGAATTATAAATAAAAAGTCATATTTCTTATGCACTATTTGATTTTTTAACTATATCTTATTAAACTTAAAGTGAAATAAAGCTCAGTTAAGAATTTGAAAAATGTGTTTAAAAATGGAAAATAGAATTTTAAACAAAACTTAAAGACATTTTTACAAATAATTAAACTCTTTTAAGTGATGAAAACGCAGAAATAATTATTAATCATTACTCTAATCTTGAATCAATTAAACCAGAAGAAATTAGAGTTTACGAATTAATGAAAAAAAAATAAAATGAAAAAATAAATTTTTTAGATCTATTTAAAATATTTATCATTTCATTTTTTTTTTTTTTAATTCCATCATCAATCTTTATTTTCGACTATGATTTAATAAAAAATTTATTAAATAAAAGGAAAATATAAAGTATTAATAATTATTTAATATAAAGTGTAATTGAATATTCTAGATAAAAAAGATTTGAAAAAAATAAAACAAGTTAGAATATTTAACATTTAAGGAATATTTTAGAATAAAAATTCAGAGCTAATTTAAGCAAATTAATAAACAATTAAGAAGATTAAGATATGATCATCTTTATCATATACTTTAATCTAATGTAAAAATCTCTTTCTTTTTTTTCTGGAAACTAAAAAACGTTTGAAATTGATTATAAAATTCTGTAATCTTGTATATAAATTCTTTAAGATTAAAATATTGAATTTGTTGATCTAGAGGAAATATACGATTCTGAACATTTAGATATAGTTGATTAAGATTTTGAATTCTTTGAATAGTAAAGAACTATCATATTTAAAAGTAATAATCTTCAAAATTAGAGTTTATCAGTTTTAACAAGAGTAAACTAAAGAGAAGAATAGTTTTACAAGCATTTGATCATCTTAAAAAATAGAAATGAGAGCCTATTTTTAAGCATCTTTTATTATGCCTACTTTCAAGACCTCATATATTCTGAAAATTTTGCAAATAAAATGTTTGACACAAACTTTGTTGCAAAGATCATTTAAGTATAGAATTCTCTCTTCTGATAAATTATTGATATAATTTTTATATATTATAAATTAACCAACTATTAACCATTCTTTGAAAGCCTTCATATTTTTTTAGTCATAAACTAATTAACTTGTTTGATTGTTTTCAATAATAAAATTTCATTAACTTTTTTATTTTATTTTATGAACATAATTCAAAGTTATTTCATTTGTAAATGCAATTAGCAGAATAAACAGGTAAATAAATATAAAAATCATAAAATTTATGTAGAGATATTATTATTAAAAGAGGCAGTCGATATTTATATATTGCATAACTATATTATTCTTAAATATATTAATCTTTATATGTAGATTGAATATAAATAATACATGTATTTTATTTTCTAGAGCATAAAGTAGAATAAATAAACTTTACCATAAAATGTTTCAATATGACATTTTTTTAATTATCTAAAAACTAATGCTATTTGTTTTTGATTTCTTTGTCCTCTCTAAAAAAAGATATAAATAATTCAATATCACTTTATTAATTTTTTTAATTAGATTCTAATCTAATATTAAACTATATTGAACATCAACAATTTATTCTGATTTAATTTTTTAGAATAAATTAATTTAAATATTTTCATTTATTTTAATTAAAATTAATGAGTAAATAAATGCATGAGAAGATTTTTAGAAGTAAATTAGTTTAAGTGAATTAATTATAAAAGAGTTTTATTAATAATTGTTTTTTTTAATTATCAATAAGCAAAAAAGAGATAGAATCTATTTATTTTAGATATATTTATCCTCTATAAGGATATTAGCAATTCAAAAAGACATTTATTAATTTCTTTAATTAGATTTTAATCTAATATTAAACTATCTTGGGTATCAATAATTTATTCTGATTAAATTGGATTAAAATTTAAATATTTTAGAATAAATCAATTTACATATTTTCTTTTTATTTAAATTAGCATTAAAGAGTGAATACTGATAAAATTTTTAAAATTATATTAATTTAAATGAATTAAAAGAGTTTTATTTGTAATTATTTTTTTTTAATTATAAATATGTTAGTAGCATCTAAGAGTAATGCTATTTATTTAGATATATTTGTCCTCTATAAAGACATAAATAATTCAAAATATTTTATTAATTTCTTTAATTAGATTCTAATCTTATATTAAATTTATTTTATTGAGTTTCGTCAATTTATTCTGATTGAATTGGATAAAAATTTAAATTTTTTAGAATAAATTAATTTAAATATTTCCTTTTTATTTAAATTAGTGAATATCTGATCAGAAATTTAAAAGTATGTTAATTAAAATTAAAAATAAAATAGTTTTTATTAATAATTTTGTTTTTAAATTATGAATAAGTTTAAATAAAGACAAATATCAAACAAAAAGTAGCTATTTAAGAATAATAAAAAAAATCAAAAACCTATATTTTAATTAAAACTAAAATAAATAAATTGAAAAAAAAAATAATATTTTAATTAATATATTTGACAGGATCATCATGAAATAGAAGAAGTTAAATAGAAGCTAATCTTGGTTTAATTCTGATTATTTCTAAGATAAATGGATGGATCAGTTCGTTCAAACTTATCCTTATTCTAATTGCAATAAAATTGGTTGGGCAAGTAAAGATTGCAAAAAATTAACTTGCAATTAATGTAAAATTAAATGTGATTGTGGTTCAAATATACCTAACTCTCTTAATAAATTTAGCTACTCAGAGCTTTTCATTAAGCTTTTTAAGATTTTTTTGACTAAAAAATGTTCTTAATGTGCTATAGAATATATGAATTAGGTGATTATTATAAAATAAAATGCGTAAATTGTGATAAATTGTACTGTTGGAAATGTAAATAATTAGAGTTTTATACATTTTCTTTATATTGCTTAATGATTTGCCTATTTAATTGCCTTTTAGTTTTACTTCCTTTTAATTATTTACTCTACTATTATGGAGTTTATGATCCAGCTATCAATTAACTTAAAGAATTCTTTACAGTTCTAAACTTCTTTTAATAAAATGGACCTATTTATCTTTTTAGTTTTCTTTTCAGATTAATTTACAAAAATGGTCTAGCAATTTTGATTCCACTGAATATTTTTGAAAGTGATATTTCTGTAATATGGAGAATAATAACTGTAGTTGATATTATTCTTTGGTTTTTCTTCACCAGATGGATGGAAGTAGCATATTATTTATTAATTATCCCATAAATATTGTTTATCTTAAAATTATTTTTTGATATTATTATTTAATGATTTTCATGTTTAAATATTGTTTAAAAAGTCCTTTTATTTTATAATAATTATTTATTTATTTTTAAGAGTGCTACTTTTTGATTAATTATTTACCTTTGCGAAAATTCTCAAACAAAAAATAAATTATTTAAGTAAAAGCAAAGAAATTTTTTTTTTAGTTGTTTGAATTTACATTTTTATCCACAATTTTTTCCTTAAAATCTTTTTTATTTTTTTATAACTATTTATATTTGTTATTCAATTCAAATTGATTAATTTAGATAGAATTATAAGCTAAATTATTAAAGAAGATTATTTATAAGCTAAAATAATAATGAAATTATTCAATATTTCTTACTGATATTAAAAATTTTTCATATTGAATAAAAAGAAAATTATTGTTGGAAATGAATGAATGAATAATTATTATTATTTTTTAATGTGATTTTATTTAGCTTTAAATAATAAAAAAAATACTTTAAATGATAAAATAATAAAGAAATAAAATCTAATTATTAATGGATTTTATAGACTAAATGAATATTAGAAATTTAAATTTGATGAACCTTATGAAACAAAAGAAAATGTAAAAGAATAAATAAATTTTCTAGAATTTTACTATCTCTTAGGGGAAGAAGTAGAATTTTATCCAAAGCCAGTATAGATATTTAAATTATAAATATTGACGTATAGTAGATATGATTAATTAATTGATATATAGATGAGTCACTAAAATTGAATGTGAGTTTGTTTGTTAATAAACTAAAAAAAGGTGCGTCAAATATTGAATAATTACTAAATATTAATTAATCGTATTGTAACCACTAATTAGCTAATGTTATCAATAATCTAAATTGAACCCACCTTAGTTATTCAAGTATTATTAAAATTCTTTATATGTTGTTTTTGTTTAAATGTGGTTTATATTTTATTTTATAAAGATTAAATACTTTAAATATTATTTTTTAATTGAAAAATGAATGCTTTAAAAAGTATTTTGAGAGGAATTTTAAATACTCTTGAAGGCGATAGTGATAAATTAATATAAGATAAATAACTATTAACATGCGAAGTGTGTTATGAAATTTACAGAGATTAGAACCCGTTTTGTGTAAAGTGCTTTATTTGCTTTGGCTGCTTAGATAAATGGTTTAGCTAACAAATAAATGATTAAATAGGTAATCCTTAATGCGAGCTCATAAATTTGAAGATTTTTTGTCCTTCTTGCATGAAAAATATTAGACTTGCAGAAATCAAAAAGAAATAGAGTATTTTCAGTAATTCTTTAGATAGTCTTACACAGTTTTACTTAAAAAGAGATGAATCTTATATATCTTGTCCATCTCCTATCTGCAAAAACATCGGATGGATAGATAATAAAAACTGTCGGAAATATTTTAATTGTACTGTTTGCAATTACAGATGGTAAAATCCATATAAAATAAGCTTTATGAATTTGATTGTAAATTAATTCTGCCCTTAAGATGTTAAATCTAGACTTTATAAAAGTTTATTTACAAAATCATGTCCTAACTGTAAATCTAGGATTTAAAAATATGGAGGTTGCAGAGAACTAACTTGTAGTCAATGCAAACACTCTTTTTGCTGGAATTGTAAGTCTTAAACCCATACGGATTTTGATATAATATGTTTTATGATATGCTTATTCTAGAGTGTTTTGTTTCTTATTCCTTTTAATATTACTTTATGGTATTTAAGTTTTTATTATGGCTTATATTCCTTGCTTTCAAATTCTATAAATCTTTATAATTTTTTATTTTAGTTTGGATATCTAAATTTGATTTTCTTTTCTTTTAGGATGACGTATCAAGTAGGGCTATTTTATATCTTGTATTAATTCTTCATAAGAAAGAAGAAACGAATTATTATTTTTATTATTGCTGACTTAATCCTATGGTATAACTTTACAATATGGACTGAAATTTTTTATATTATTTTGATTTTAGGATAAATTTTAATTGTGATATACAATTATAAAAAATGATGAATGATTAAATGATAGTTTAAGCTTATAAAATAAACACTTATTGATTAGTTGATTTAAAAGAATATTCTTATAAAAGAAAATGAAATTTCTAATAAAAGATATAAACTATGAACTCAAAATTAGTAGCTTATTTGTGTCATTATTTTTATTTACTTTAATTTTATTTTAGAATTCATATTATTAATTTGCATTTAAAATAATAAAAAATTAATCTAAAATCTTTAAATTAAAATAATTGTTTTAATAAAATAATTAATAATTAATTTAACAAGTAATTATAGCTAATCCTGTAATAAAATATCTCGAACTGTGTAGGTACATACAGATCGTGATATTTCATTTAATTTTTATGATTTAAAGCTAATTTTACACTTTTTATTTTTTAATTTTTTTTATCAACCTATTTTTATTAAATTTTGAAAAATTTTTTTGAAAATTATAAAAATAAAATTTTTTCCATCAAAGAAATAATTTTTAAAAATCGTTATGATTTTGTTTAGCAAAAATACTTTTAAAAAAATTTGTCTAAACAAATTAATATTTTAAAAATTATATCAACAGTTTTTGGTAAATAAAAAAGAATAGTTTGAGACAGAAATTAACAAATTTGCATAAACAAATTAAATTTATTATGGCAAAGTAAAAGTAGACGATTTAAAATTTTTAATAATAAAAAAAAATTCAATTTTGATAAATTTTCTTATAAATATTTTTACTTTAATTATTTGAGATAGAAGTTAATATTTAGTAGAACTATATCTCATAAATTAATATTTTAAATACTTTAAAGATTGTTTGAATTCTTAATTGTTTTAATAAAATAATATCTGGTAAATATGAACCTAATTTATTAACTTATTATGGCTTAGACAGACGCCATAATTATAATAGAAAAAATTGACTCTACAATAAATTCTAATTTTTTAAATAGCTAGACAGACAGTGATTTTTGTTATTATTGCGAATATGTCAAAAAAATTAATAAAGAGTAAAAATATGACTTATTAAAAATGTAAAAATTAATATTTCCATATATAGAAGATTATTTAAAGATGAATCCTAATCAGAAATATAAGAAATGTATTAAAAATAGAATAATTAGAATTAATAAGAATATTGCCAATTAATATAGACATTTAATAATTGATATAGAGTAAAAAATAAAAGGTATAGAAAGTTATTTTAATAAATAAATAAATAAATAAATAAATAAATAAATAAATAAATAAATAAATAAATAAATAAATAACTGGCTAGCTAATTGACACTTACTTAAATTTATGATTTGCTACAAAAGTTTGTTTTATAATAAATTAAATTGTTAAATATTATTTATTACTTAGAATTTATAAAAAGATTTCTTTTTAAAGCAAAATGAAAAAAGTTAAAAATTTTTTCAGAAAAATTTTTAAGGGCTCTGAAAGTGAAGATTCTTAGAATTAAAATAAAGAAAAACAATAAGTAAAGTAAAAATTTGAAAGTTGTTAAATATGCCTTAATGAGTACATTGATAAGAATGTATGTTGCTAAAATTGTCAACTGTGTTCTACTTGTTTAGACTAGTGGTTCAGTTAGTAAATAAAAGACTAAATTGGTGATCCTTAATCTTAACTTTCTAATGTTAAGGTATCTTGCCCTTCGTGCATGAAAGATATTTCTATAGGACTTTTAAAAAAATTTCAAAAAATATTTAGTAACTCGATTGATGCTCTCACTCATTTTTCTCTTAAAAAAGATGATTCCTATATCGTATGCCCTTCTTCAACTTGTAAGAATATAGGATGGGTTGCTAATTAATAATGCAGATCAGATTTTAGCTGTACTGCTTGCAATTATTAGTGGTAAAATCCTAATAAAATAAGCTTGACGAAAATGGTTCTTTAAATTTTCAGTAAAGATTTTAAATCTAGATTATTTAAATTCATATTCACGAAAAACTGTCCATACTGCAATACATGTATCTAAAAAAATGGAGGATGTAAACATATGACATGTGGTAAATGTAAGAAATCATTTTGTTGGAATTGCAAATTACCAATTCATAGTAGTTTTAATCTAATTTGCACTTTAATTTGTCTCTTTAAAGCTTTGACATTGCTTGGACCACTAAATTTAATTTTATATAAATGCAACTTCTATAACTATTTATTTTCATCATTAGCAAGTTGCTTTAGTCTGAATTATTTAATCTTATAATTTGGGATCTTAAGCGTATTTTACTTTTTCTTTAGATGCGTTTATTAAGTAGCACTTATTATCATCTTTTTTATTATTTTTGGGTCAAGATAAAAATTAGCTGGATTAGTTCTTTTATTTTTCGATTTGGTTTTATGGTATTACTTTACTAGATGGATTGAAGTTTTTTATTTTCTTATGTTTGGTTTCTAAGCTGGGATTGTTTTTCTTTTCTAAATAAAATGATAAGTAAAATCCTTAAAGTAAAAAACAATCAGACTAAATTATTAAATTAATATTTTTAATTAACAAAGCAAATACTTTATTATTCTAATAATACATTTAATTATTTCTATATCTTATTTATTTTATATATTCTACATTTTCTCTAAAAAGGAAAGTTAAAAAATACTATTTTGTCAAAATATTATTCAAAAATGATGAAGGATTTTAATAACTTAATTCAAAAATTTCTATTTTTCAGAGAAATTATAAAGATTTTGGTATAATAAGTTTATGATACTTTTTTAATATTTTATTGTTTATTCAATTAAATAATTTATGTATTTTAAATGCTACTGATGTTTCATTTCTTTATATTATTTTGGGATTTTTCCTATTGAAAAATGAAATGAGATGATGGTAAAATAAATTTTTTACATTATAATCTAACTGATTTATTTTTAATAGTATTTTTTTATAAAGAAAGTAGAACTTTTTTGAAGAAAATCATAAATTATTGATTCGAATAAAATATTAATTAATACTTATTAATTAAAAGAATTAAAAAAATATATATATATTTAATTTGATATATTTTATTTAACATCTAATAAGATTTTTCATTTAAAAATGAAGAAATTATTTTGGAATGTTATTTAATTTTAATCATTTTTTTAAGAATCGAGGTTATATAAAAAAAATCAATTAATTTAAAAAATAAATTAAAATTAACATTCTAATTAGAATTTTTGAAATATTTTTGTTTTAACAATTTTATTATGAAAAATTTGTGTTGGGAGGAAAGCTATTATAAATGAATACATATTTAGGTTATTTTTACATATTAATAATTAATTTAATTATAAAAAACATCTAAATTATAAATAAAATTTATTTACTTTTAAAAGTTAATGTAGGAAACAATCCTAAGATTTAGCCATATATATTAATACGTCAAAAATTACTAAAGATTCAAATATGACTTGATAAAAAATTAATATTTCTGGATTAAGATTATTAGAATTAGAAGGTTGTAGAGAAGCATTAAATTAAAAAAGTAAATAAAATTTTTAGGATATTCTTAGTATTTTCAGCACTGAAAGTCATATTGAGTATATTAATAAATCAAAGTAAAATATAAATTAATAAAAAAGTAAATAATTAACTTGTTTAAATTATCAAATTAAAAATAGTTAAGCTGATATATTTGACTTTGAAAAATATTGCTTGACATGAAAATTATGATTTCAATAAATTCTAATATCAATTAATTCTTTAAATAAATCAATAAAAAAATAAATAATATCACAATTTTTGTTTTCAAGAAAAGCAGAAAAAAAAACTTTAAAAATAAAAACCTATTAATTAAAAATGTATAAATTAAAATAAGTTTTAATTAATTTTATTATAGGCATCATCAAATTATTTAAAAAAATAAAAATTATCATGCAAATCTTAACTATCAAGAAAAATTTTAGTTAATAGGACTTAATATGTAAGCAATTTATCATTAAAAAAATATTAATTAAAATTAAAAAGTAATTAGTTAAAAAAATGATAAATCTTAGAGTAGAAATAAAGAAGCAGTCTTTAACTCTTTTAAAGAAGTAATTTATAATAACAGGATAATCAAAGAATAAATTAATTTATTTTTGAAGATAATTTCAACTGCAGAAACCTTAGACTTTTCTTCTTAAACCTTATTTTTTGTCTTAAAGTAAAAAAAAATTTAGTTATTTAAATAATTGAATACACTTTCAATCTTAAGGATAAAAAAGTTTTAAATTGCAGATGCTATCGATTTGGCAACTCTCATTTAATAATATAAAAATTTGCATACATTGGCTTTAGACTTTAGGTTAAAATATAATTTTATTATAAATTCTAATTAAGATTATTAATTGAAAAATTAAGAAATACAACTTGCCTTTTAGAAAGCATACTCGTCATAGGAGAATAATTAAAATATTCATGTGTTAACACAATCATTTTAGACATAAGGTAAAGTTATTTTTATAATATATATTACTGATTTTATCAAAGATAATTAGATATTATGAATGAAAAGACATACAAATAAGATGTAAATTAAACTAATAAGCCTACAAATATTGTTAATATGAAACTAAATATTAGGTAAATTTTATTTGATATATTTAGTTTCATTTATTTTTAAAGAAAAGATAATCAATAAGTAGGAATTAAAGAGCTTTAAAAATGCTTCACTTTTATGAATAGATAAAATAAGTAAATTATACAAAATATTTATTTTAAGAACATTTTTTTTGTCTAAAGAGTATAAAATAAATAATTATTTGAAGTTATAGCAGAAACTTTATCAAAGTTATAAAGCTTGAAATAAATAGGACTATATTTTAAGTAAATTAAACATAAATTACAATTAATTAACTAATTTTTAGTTAATCTTAGGTCTCTGAAGACAATTCTTCATTTGTGTGTGAACATTTACTAAAATGCAAAAATCTTTCAACACTTACAATGAATATTTAGTAATTAATTAAATTATAAAATTATTTCATTTAAACTAGTTAAATTTTTTTAAATATTAATGCTAATCATTAAAAACTATCACTGTTTATAAATTGATTAAAAATTAAGTCAAAAAGTTAATAATTTAAAAAAGCGGATAGCCCGCCGTGGGGCTCGAACCCACGACCACAAGATTAAGAGTCTTGCGCTCTACCGACTGAGCTAGGCGGGCAATTCAGTCAATCTTTGTATTAAAATAAACATTTTCTTGATTTCTGTATTTGATAAAATAAATTTAAACAAATGAAATTGATAAATGATATTAAATTTATTTAATAAAATAAAAGCAATCCTTTCATGTTTAATGAAGACTTCGTGAGGCTAGGAGATATTTTATCTTCAACAAATATTATTACTTAACTAAGCCTATTTCTATAGTATCAAAAATATTTTATAAACAATATACATTCTAAACAAAATAATAAATTAGCATAATAAATATTGATCAATAATCTGCTAATCACCTTGGAAACAGTTTTTAGAATTGCAAAACTCTTGAGTCTTTATAAGTCATAGTCATGTATTTTTAAAAGTATTTTATAATTTTTTATTGTACTTATATACTTTTTAATTTAAAGGGCTAACTAAATAACTTAAAATTAAGCATTTTATTTAGCTAAAAATCTTCAAAGTTGTGAAAAATTGAGTTCATTGCATTTAAGTTTTTAGTAAGGTTTTTAAATAGGGTAACAAACAATTTAATTAGATTTTTTTATTAAAAAGATTTTTAAACTTAAATTGTTAAGAATCAAAAAGAATAGCAAAACTCTTAGCATTTTGCAAAAAATTAACAAGTCTTAATTTAGATCTTAGGTAAATTTATATTAAATTTATGTATAAAAGCCATTATCTTTATTAGGGGAAATAACATAGAATAAAAGGGATGCTTAAAAATTGGCAAATACTTGAGCCTATTTCCGACATTGAAAATTTTGCAACTAAATATTTCGTAATATTAAAAATAATTAATAAGCAATTTAAATTAAGTCTTAATTAATTCTACTTTTATAACTAAGTCTAAACAGAATTTAAAACTAAGATATTTTGCTTATGGTGAAAAACCTTAGTAAAAGTTAAACTCTAACTTATATCGTTATTGTTACACAGTATTTAATTTTTTAATTTATAATTTAACTTTTTATTTCATTTATAAATTAAAAAAAGAGATGAAGAATATTAAGAAAACCACAATTTTAGAAGAAAAGTTTTATCTTAATTATTTAAAACTAAAAGACTTGTTGCTTTTTATATATGAAAATTGATTTTGATATTAAACATCAATATAAGTTTAAAATTAATTTATTGTATTTTTTATTATTCAAATGAATTTGTTTTAAAATTTCTAATATTTTCAATTCTTTTTTTAAGTTAATTTCTAGATAATTTATAATTGGAGTATTTTAAAGCCAATAGGTTCAAAATCGAAATCGAGATCGAGATCTATCATGCCAAAATTTTCCCCTCCAAGCTTTTCACTTAGAGGGCTACATTTTACAACATTTTAAAAAACTTTTTAAAAAATTTTTAAGAGTTTTTTAACAACCAATATACAATCAAGGAAAAAATATTTAATTTAAGAAGCAATTGATTTATAAAAAATTTACAATAATTAATTAAAGAAAAGATTGATAAAAAATAATAAAAAGATAATTGTAAAATAAATAAATTATAAGCTAAGATAATACATAGAATATTGATAATTTCTTAATATTTATTTTGCTTGATATAAATAAATTGCTTAGATAATATAAATAGATATTGGTAATTCCTTTAAGATTGCTTCTTAAACAAATTGCTTAATATTAGATTTAATAAATATTATTATTAATAGATTATTATAAATATAAATTTCTTGATTACTTATTAAAAAATATTAAATTTATTGTAATAAGATTGATATTATAGAATTATATTGAATAGAACTAACTAAAATTAAAATAAATAAATAAGTAATTTTGCTTGAAATTGTTATGAGTAATATTCCTTAGAAAAATAATAAAAGAAAACAAATCTAATCTCTTGATTTAATATCCTAACCTAGGAAGCTAATTTAAAAAAATGAAATGGATGAGCTAATGCCTGTTTCGCTCCAAGAAGATCTAAATTAAGTATTTATTAAAATTACTTTTCAAATCTACTTAAGTAGATTGTAATTAAAATATTTCTTCAGCTATTTACCAACAAAATTAACCAAAATTGAATGACAAGTAAAGAGAAATAATAACCTATTAGGGAACTACCTCTGATAGATATTAATTTCTAGCTTAAAATACCTTAGGCACTACGTCCTAAAATTTTAAGTAATTCTTTCTCTGAAGTAGTTTGCTAATTTGTCTAGTCTAGTTATTAACAATAATTACGAATTCTCAACAATAAGATTAAAAATTTTTTTTAATTGAAGAAGTGCTAAATCACTCTTATTAACTTTTATTTTAATAAAAATAAAAAAATTAGGATTTATTTAATTCTATGAAAGATCCTAAGAACAGTATAAACATTGGATTGGAACTTGAACAGTAGATTTCAGTGCAGTTGAAAAAACTTAATGGATAAGTAATACAGAAAATGAAGATAAATGAAGCTAGGGAATTTACAAAGCTCTATCCCTACGAAATCGATTATTTAATAGAAGAAAATGGTAAGCTCTACGCTGTTGCATCATGGGGAAGCACTTAATTTGATTTAAATTCTTTACCTAAGGAAGAGTAAGAATATTACTTAAAATAATACAATGCTAAAACTAATTACGAACAAAGGAAGACTAGAATTGCGCTTACAGACGAGTAGATCGACTATGTAAATTAAGTGATAAATATGCAACTAAATGATGAAATTGTATTGGTGCTACGAATTTTGCACAAAACTCATGGTATAGAACCTGTTTTTGAAAGTGAATACTAATCCAAAGTCTTTAAGAGCTTTATGAAATAACCTGATGCTGCTTTTTTGATATTTTTACAGGATATAGATCCCTAAGTAGGCTTGGATATTAATGCCTTTTGCTAAACTCACTAAATTGACATGAAAAGTGTCTAAGTTAACTACATAAAGAAGAATAAGTAGTTAAAACTAAGATTTACTTCATTACACTAATATGAAAGATTTGTGCTTTATTACAAGAGCATTAATATCTAGATAAAATCGGATGAAAATAATTAAGATTAGACTTCTTAGGTGCTCTAAGCCTTAAAAAATATGTACAAACAGATAGTAACAAAGAGGAAAGTAAGTGAAAAAAGTAACATTGTTGAGTAAAAGGGAGAAAATACTCCTACCAACATTAAGCCTCTTATGTTTGGAGTCAAAGATGATGAAATTTCTTGTGATAAAAATTAGAATAGACTCAAAGATATTTAATTTTTATCTTCAGATAGACAAATAGAACTAAGTAATAATATGCTTGACCTAAAAGCAGGAGAAAAATTCAGCTAAATTCCCTAAGATCATATTGAAAGCGAATCGCTGATCATTGATTACCTTGATAAGAATAAAAAATTAAATGTAGAATAAGCAGAGTAGCTTTAACCAGTATAGAAAAAAGTTAACTACGAGAAAGGCATTACTCAGCATTAAGGATAACCTCCAAATCTAATGACTGAATGTCTAGAATAAAAGGAAGTAATTCCTGAAGACAAAGGTCTTTATATAAAGTAATAGCTAAATAAGATGAAAAATGACAATGTTGAACATAAAAAATTAAATGTAGAATAAGCAGAGTAGCTTTAACCAGTATAGAAAAAAATTAACTAAGAGAGAGGCATTACTCAGCATTAAGGATAACCTCCAAATCTAATGACTGAATGTCTAGAATAAAAGGAAGTAATTCCTTAAGACAAAAGTCTTTATATAAAGTAATAGCTAAATAAGATAAAAAATGAAAATGTTGCTAATGACTAGGTTCTCGAATTTATAATTGACTTTTAGGAAATCCTCAATAAAATGGCACAAGATAAAAGGTTTTATAAGACAAAGTTTGGCATTCCAAAACTAAAAGAAAGAAAAAGCATAAATTAGCTCAAGAATGAGCATAATGTCTATTTCGAGAAGGCTTAATAACTAAAAGGAAAGCCTTTTAGTAACTAGCTATTAATCGTAGAAGAGTATAAGAAAAAATACTCAATTTTAGGATTTAGATCTTTTATGGTTGCAAAGATGATCAACGAAAACATATCAATGAAATCGATTTCTTAATCGAAATTCTTTAATATTATTGCATGAAATAAATAATAATAAAAAATTTAATTTTTTATATGTCATTTATGTTTGTATTTTATTTTACAATATTTATTTTAATCTTTTCTTCTTAAATTTTATTTTAATTCAAAGTCCTATTTAAAAGAAATATTTTAATTTAATCTTTAAAAAGTTAGTTTTTTTTTTGAATTATATTTTAATTTGATTCATGAACATTTTTAGGATAAAAATATTAATATTTATAAAATAATCAAAATTTTTAATTTAATCTTTCACACTAAAATTATACAAGATAAAATTTCTCATAATTTTCATTTTTAATTTTATCAAAATTTTAATTTTTTGAATAATTTCAGACAAATCTCTCCCAACCGAATTCTCAGACAAACTCTGACTGTTTCTCCATTTAAATCTTTCTTAAAATATGTTCAATTAATGCTTTTCTACTTACAGCGTTTAATGAAATTTTCTGAAAGATATTTCAAATGAAAATATTCAAGCAAACAAAAGATATTTTTTTGTTTTGATAATATTTACAAATTAAATTTTATTCAATTTATCAACTCATATCAAATTCAAATAACATCTGAATAAATTCCTGATCTAAAAACTGTTTTATCCAATTATGTCACTCACTACTGACACATTGATAAATTATGTTTCAAATACTTCTCTGTAAAATTAATTATCATCATATGTTACTACGAATTAATGATCTAATTATGCCAATTTGTTAACAAGTTTTTAAAAATGATATAAAATATAATCCTCAAAATGAAATACTTGGAGGAGAAAAATTTTGTATGATAGTTATCAATTTTGAACTTTTTGGCTTCAAAATAAATACTCAGATTGTAAATTCTCTGTTTCTTTGTAAAATAATTTTTTTAAATTAAATATTTATTGGATTAGATTTAAATAAAAAATAAAATTAATATTGTTTATCAAATAGTAATTAAGAAAGATAAAACTTTTTTTCAAATTATTTTTGATAAAAAGATTTAGCTAATATAAAATTCAAATTTCTAATACATAAATGAAATTTTATAAACAATCAAGATGAAAATATTTTTTAATTGATTTAATTAAACTAATATTAATATTGAAGGTTAATATTTTTATTTTAGAAACTAATATTTTTAAAGTTAAACATTCAATGTATTCTTTGTTTTTTTGGTTCTCTTCTGCAAAGATATTAAAATGAGTTGATGAAAATTTCATGGAAAATGAAAATTTTAGTAGAAGAAGAATAATATATTGAAATGTTAATTTTTAAAGTTTTATAATCAGAAATTTAAAGCTAAAAATTAGAAATCTTTCTATGATTTAATTAATTATCTATTTTAATTGAAAACTCATACCAACTATTTGGTGACGTATTTAGAAACGGTATGCAAATGAATTTATTATGATCAATTAATTAGCAGTTTTTACAGTTTAAGCAGCTAATAAATCAACATTTTTTATAAATAATACTAATTCAAAAATTTTAATAGGATATTAAAATGAGATTTATAAAAGCAATTATTTTAATTGTTTACTACATTTACAAATTCTTATTATAAAAAGCTAAAGATTTAGCTGTAAATTTAACAAGCAAAAGTTTTTCATGTTTGGTTTGCTACTAAACAACTGATAAATAAAACAAGTTTTGCCTTTTTTGTAACATATGCTACTCTTGTTTGGATTCTTGGTTTGCCTAATAAATCAAAACATAAATAGAAAACCTGTAAGACAACAGTAATCAGCCTAATTTATATTGTCCTAGATGCAAACGGTCTTTCTCATAAGAAAAAATATTACAGAATCAAGATAAATTTAAAAAAACGATGATTTAAATTTCTGAACTGTTTATTAAAAAAAGCGATCTATTCATAAAATGCGCTTCAAAGAAATGCCAAAACGTTGGATGGGTGGACAACTAAAATTGCTAAGACTAATTTGATTGTCCTTCCTGTGATTTAAAGTGGATAGCTGATAAAGGATAAACTGTTTTTTAAAAATTCTCCTTGTTGTTTAGCTTCAAAGAACTTAAATCTAAATTATATAAAGCAATCTTTGCAAAAACATGTCCTCATTGCAATATTTACATAATAAAAAATGGAGGATGCAACAATATGACATGCAAAAATTGCGGAAAAGGGTTTTGCTGGTATTGTAAGCTCAAGTATCAGCATCCTTTCACACTTTTCTGCTTCATTTTTAATTTAGCAAGATTAGCTTCTTGCTTTATATTTCCTTTTGTTGAAATAATATAATTTATTTCTAAGATATCAAAATAATTAATATCAGATTTTGCTGAGCCAATTTATTTAACACCTTTATCTATCAAATTAGCTTTCTTTTATTTCTAAACACAGTCTATTTCTCTCTTTGAAAAGTCATTGAATCTAATTACCTCAATAAAAAGAAAGCCTATTCCAGTATAATGAAAGATAAAATAAAATGTTCACAATATTATTTTAATATAAAAAGATTTAAATGGTTTTGTAAGATTTATATTTGAAAATTATATTCTTAAAAATTATTTCTTGAAAAAATTTATCCGAATAAATTTTAAATAAATAACTAATTAAATTGATTTTCGTTTAATAATTCATTATTAAATTTTACTTGTAAATTATCAATAATATCTCTCACAAAATAAAAAATGTATATTTCTCAATATTGAGTTGAAACAATAAAGATTTGTTTAAATGGAGTAGCATTTATATCAATTAACTACTTAATTATTATTAAAGTAGAATTTTAACAAACAAACTACAAAAATGATACTTTTTTAGAATGAATAAACTTCTTTTTGCATAGTTAAGATTAAAATAGTATTAAATTTTAATTCGAAAATAATTCATTTAATTTGATACAACAAAGATATTGAAATGAATGGATAAATTAATATAATTTTAAACAAAACATATTAAAATGACATAAAAATAATACAATAAATTTATTTTTATAAACAACAAAATCTACTTAAAAAAAATATTTATTTTTCTTTTTATATCTGATTCTTTTTAAATTAGATCACTTCTTCTTCCATTGAATATCTAATTGACAACCTGATTAAACTACCATTCTTGCTACAGGGCATCTTATTTTGAGGATTTCGCTTAATTGCTTGATCTGCTCTTCTGAGGCTTCAGTTTCTACAATTGCAGTTCCATAAATTTTTTGGAAAGCAGATGTGACAGGTGGTTCTTCAGTGATTGGGAGATGACCAAACCCTCTTTCATCTCTTTCTCCCTTTATGTCAAAGTGAACGTTTTTTATTGTAATACCCATTTGTTTAGCTATGAAGTTACCTGTGGCTTATTCACAAGCAATCAAAGAGGATAAGAACAAATATAAAGGTTAGTTAACCTTTGGATCAGTTTATATTTTGTAATTCCCATTATCAGTGATATTAGCATTCCAACCAGTACCAGTAGCAGTTAATGAGTATTATTTAGTGAAACCTGTACCAGTACCAAATTTAAATATGTTTTATGTGTGTAATTTATTTGATAGATTAATAGCTTTTTAGAACAATTTCATTTTTGTTATTTTTTTTTTGATATTTGCTTTTATTTTAATTTAAGTATTTATTTATTAATTGTTTATAAAAACAAACTAAAGATTTAACACTTTTTAAAGATAATTTTATTTGTAATCAGTAATTAGCTACTATTAATTTAATCAATTATTTAATCATATTATTCATGTATAGAAATTTATTATCTCAATTTAAAACAGTAGAATTATGTTAAAATATTCGATATTTATCATTATTCTCAGCAATTATAATCTCAATGATGTATAAATAGTTTTCTGGATTGTTTCTGACACAATTTTATTAAAATCTAATAAAATAAATAAATAAAGCACATGGACTATTTAAATGTTGGTGATTTCTTTAAATAAATGTTAAGGAAAATTCCTCTAATCGTCTTAGAGTAATAAATTTAATTTTATTAAATATTTCTTGCCAGATTTCCGTTACCATCTTGTAAATTATCTCCAAGTAAATCAAGTAAATTTAGATGATTATTTTGTTTTTCAAATAAAATTTTATCTTTTTCTAGACTAATTTTCTTGACGCATTAATTAGTAAAATCAAATGATATTAAATGTGTCAAAGTAAACAATAATAAATGCTATAAATAGATGATATTTCTAAAGATGCATATACCTGTTCATATTAATTATCTCATTAAAATTATTTTGCTCAAAGTAAATAAATAGCATAAAAATATCTGATTTAGCATGAAAACTTAGTAAATACTTTTAAGCAAATATGTAAAATTTCGCTCATTCTATTCTATTTCTCTATTTATTTCAATCTATTTGAATTTTTATTAGATGAATTCTAGATTAATTAATTTAAACAATTTTTTTTTCTTTTTGACGTCAATTAAGATTTCCAGAAAAGTTAATTTTTAATTTCTGATTTTGTAATTTATTTTAATTTTGAAAAAAATTCCTATCAAGTTTATTTCCAATTTTACTTTTCATAGAAGTAATTTGGAAAAAAAGGTTAAAATTTAAAAGTAATGAATAAATTATCTTGCTTCACTAAAATATACAAAAGAAGGCATAAATACTTGTAAATTAAAAATAACTTAGCAATTAGATTTTGAATTAAATTAACTTAAATATTTAAAATATAATTTCATTTTTTATTTTTATAATAGTGCTAATAATTTGCTTTTTTTTCCTTTATTTATTGCTAATGCTGCTTAATTTAATTTTTTTTGAAAACTATTGAGAAAGCATCTAGGGCTCTTTGTCTTGACTCTTCATAGTTAACAATTCTTTTTGGGTAGGTATCTTCATTAAAATCTTCAACCCAAGTTTTAACGTATTTGAAATCAGGATCATACTTTTTTTGTTGCATTACAGGATCTAATACTCTAATGTATGGGGCTTAGTCTGTTCCTGAACCATTTACCCACTGCCATCCTCCTACATTAGCTGCTAGGTCGTAATCTATTAACTTTTAGGCAAAGTACCTCTCGCCCCATCTCCAATCGATAAGTAAATTTTTAGTTAAGAAGCTTGCAGCAATCATTCTAAGCTTATTAGGTAAGTAACCTGTTTTATTTAGTTACCTCATTCCTGCATCTAATAAAGGGTAACCAGTTTTGCCTTCGCACCATGCCTTAAACTCCTCTGGGTTGTTTCTCCATTCTACTTTATTATAAGCCTTTTTGAAATTTTCTGTAGCAAATAGAGGAAACTAATCTATCATCATCATAAAGAACTCTCTCCAGCAGAGCTCATCAAGATATTTCTAATTAAGGAGAACGGCTTTCCTAACAAGCTCTCTGATAGAAACAGTGCCAAATCTCAAATGAACACTCATCAAAGATGTTTTAATGTGAGGGTAATCTCTTGTCTTATCATAATTTTTAACCAATTCTTCATCTAACTAGCTTGGTGGAAACTCTATTCCTGTTTTTTAAAACCCTATCTATTCTAAAGTAGGAAAAGGAACTTCTACTTAGCTTTTCCAGTAATTATTCATGAGTGACTCTGATTTGTAACTCTAATAATCAGGTTCACTAAGTAAAGAGATCCATTTTTTACTGAAAGGAGTATAGACCTTAAATGCACTTCCATCGTCTTGATGTACTTCTTTAGCTTCAAAAATAACCTAGTCCTTAAAATCTTTGAATCCTATTCCTTTACTGTTTAGTATCTCTTTAATCTATTAATCTCTCTTTTTTGCGTATGGTTCATAGTCTCTGTTTGTGAATACACAAGAGATATCAAATTCCTCCATAAGACTCTTGAAAGCACTTTCTGCATTAGAATGTTTGACAACCATTGTTGATCCATGTTTTCTAAGGTTATCTTACATTTAACTCAAATAATTATGAATGAATTCTACTCTGCAATCCTTTTTATCTTCGAGCTCATTTAAAATGTCTTTGTCAAATATAAACAGAGGTACGACAGGTATAGATTCCTTTAAAGCATGATAAAGCCCAACGTTGTCAAATAATCTAAGATCTCTTCTAAACCAAAACAAATTCACTTTTTGTTTCTTTTGATTTTCACTAAATTATTTGCTATTTAATATATCCATTTTTTAACTTTGTAGCCTAAAAGCTGTTTTCAGTAGAATTTACAAATTTTAATTATTTCTCATAAGATTATTTCAAAAGATTTTAATAAAAAATTGTTATAAATAATACAATTAACTTGATAAATCCAAAGTAATAAATTTACTCGAATATTCTTCACTACTTTAAATTTAAAGTATTCTTATGTTCTACTTATAAATCCATATTTTATTAAAAATATTTGAATAAAATTTCATTTTCGTTAAATGAATATTTAATAAATTATATGTTGATAATTATTTTCTTAAATTTAATATTTCGTTTTTAAATGATTAAACTCATTTATAAAATCAAAAATTTATAATTTATTTTGCACCTATAGTTTTAATTTTGAATCAGGCAATAAATTAGTTTAAAATAAATTTTTAATTTACTAAAAATTGTTTTTATCAAATTTAAATACCAGGATTTCAATATATTAAATAAATTAACACCAACCCAGGCTTTATATATATTTTATTTATAAAATAAGTAAATATTGTATATTACTATTTATCAAAACCCAAATTTTTTATTTTGGATTCTTAAAAATTTTCTGAAAATTGCCTTAATATAAATTAGATTTAATTAATGAAAGTGTTCGATATTTAACAAATGATATTATCTTTATATCAAAGCTTATTTGAACTTTTTATCATTTTAGAAAATAGTTTTCAATATTTAATTTACACAATAAAATATTTCAACTTTTTATTAGCTTCTCAAAATAAAATTTACAATTCATTTAATATTTAAAATTGAAGAATAATTTTTTTAAATGTGAGAAAGGTGGAATTAAATTTAATTGCTTGCATCTATTAAATTTTAAAGATCATATGAAAATTTATCTCAACAATTTAAATAAATTAATTAATGTATTAGTAAAAATTGAATTTTAAATTCAATCAAAATCTTTAGGTTTTATTGAATTAATCAATTTTTATCATTTATTATATTTATTAAAGTTATTAAGTTTATTTTTGGGAAAGACTTGTCTTTAGATAGATTTTAAAAAATTAATTAAATATTCATTTTAAAAAATATTTTTTGAATAATAAATATTTGTTTGATTTGATGATTAAAGAATGAATGAATATTTTTTGTAATTAATTAAATAGATTGAATTATATATATTATTGAAAATAGTGATTTAGGATTGAATGTCTATTATTTGTTAATTAATAATTTGATTTTTAATTTGAAAAAATTTAATAGAAAAGTATAACTAAATCTTAATTTACTTTGCGAATTTAGATCTTCTAGTTTTAATAGTAGCAAATCTTGCTAACATATAAACAAACAAAAAATACATAAATACTACAAAATACAGAATAGAAATCATTTTAAATTTATATAATAAATTAGAAGTTTAGCTTAAAATAATGTAAATAGATTAGCGAATATTTAAATGGTTAAGCAGCCATAAAGTCTTGAGTTTAGCAGATAAAATACAAGGGTAAAATATGGAGGGAATTTATGAATTGGATTCAAATACAACGAAGCAATTCGAAGTGGGTTCAAAAATAGGAGAACTTTTAGATAAGATAAATAAGAATAACCATAATTACACAGGGTATATGAGTTTAGATAAGTTAAAAGATTCAAATACAGCTGCATCTCGATTATATAATTGGAATATATTGACGGATGCAATGAAAAAAATGGGAATTACTTTAGATTAAGATATTAAGTCATTAATAGTTGCAGGTGATACGCAAATGTTGGCAGAAGTTTTAAAGGATATTTATGAATTTGATATGAATCAGCTAGAGAAGATTTCTATTCCTAGCTCTGCAAATTCTTTGATAGTATTAGCAAATAAAAAGTAGGAATATTATTAATAAATATATTTTTCTATGTAATTAGTCCAACCCAAGAAGTAGTTTGAAAAGAGGTTTAAAATCTGCAAATTAATCATATAATCCCTACGAAGAGAATAGAAAACAGAAGATTGAGCTAAAGCAAGCAAAGTGTAACAAAAATTGATGTTATGAGTGATATAAATGCTTTTTTTATAAAATAAAACTAGTGGACGGTGAAGCAGGCGTTGATTTAAACAATTTAGATGTCTAAAAGAATCTATCAGAAACATAGTCATTATTAGAATTTTTCTTAATAGGTATATCCAGACACTTCATGCTGAGACCTAAGTAGGTAGGAGAATTATAATTTACATTTAATTTTATATATCCTAGACTGAAATTATTTTATCAACTTTAAATTAATGAATTAAGAATGAAGGCATAAATGATAAATAATAAATTGTAATTATCTACAATTAACAAAGCGATCTTAATGATCAATTAAATTTTATTAAACAAAGTTGAAATAGTAGATTTGTCTGAATGGATCAAAAAAGTTTTTTGTAAATAATTTAACATTTTATAGGTGTTTTGGTTTAAGTTATTGTGCTTATTCAAAGTATCAATGGAAATCTAAAACATAAATTGAATTGCTTCAAATATAAATAATGCAAAATGGAATTACAAAAAAATAATTTAAGTCTTTTAAATAAATAAATTGATATTTCTTAAAAACAAACTTTTTAGATTTTTATTTAAACTATTAAAAAATTCAGAGCATTGTTTTAAAAATAAATTTTCATTTTTGTTTTAAAATGTGTGTTTTATTTTTTATTATTTTGGAAATTTTGTTATAAATATTTTATAAAAATAGGCAGCCACTCTTTTATCCAACGGAAACAAATATTTTGCTCATGTCTTAGTCAAAGGTTTGAAAAGTGATTTTAATCCAGTAGAAAAATTTTTGTAAGATATCTATGTGAATGTGAAGAGATTGCTTTTATTTATTGAAGTGGAAGAAGCTAATATTCCTATTATTTTGAATACTCTTAAACCAGGTTTATTATCTAAAAATGAAGAAGTTTCTCTTTGGAGTTGTCGTATTTTTAGTAAAATGTCTTTTGATTTAGCCAACTTAGAGCTTCTTGCTCCTGCTTATGACTGGTTCACTTCATAAATGGGTGGTCTATATAGTGCTGTTATGTGCCTAAGAAGACATCAAAATTTAAAAGACACGATTGTCAGTTTTATGGTTTAAATCAGCAGATACAATTTAACTGATTTTTTAACTGTTTAACTAAGAAAAATAATTGAAAATAACAAAGAGTATATTGATTTCATCAACCTAATTTTTTCATCATTAACAAGTACAAAAATGAGCAAAGAAGAAGTAAATCATTTATTTTAAAATTTTAAAATTTTAATATTTTTAATATTTAAGTTTAAATGTTTTTAATATCTGTTTGATTAAAAAACAAATTTTTATTTTATAATAAAGTTATTGAATTCTAAGATCATTGAATATTGGGTGGATAATTGCTTAAAAATGGCAGAAAATGATCCTCTGAAAAATTAAATTAATGATAGAGAAAGTGCATTATCTCTTTTAGTCAATATTTGGAAGAGCTATCCACTATACATTGAAGAAACACCTCAGCTAACTGAAAAAATTTTAGATTTATTAAAAAAGGGAAGTAGAGATAAAAATTTTTGTCTTTAAATAGGTTCGTTTGCTAAGTTATTTGAGCTTTTAGATTATCTTGCTACAGATAGGAATCCTTTGGCAGCACTAATTTATAAAAAACTTACTTTTTCTTTTATTGAAAACCATGCTGATATTGAATTAAGATAATTTATTCTTTTAAATTTTTCAAGAGCTTTTAAAAAATTTAACACAATTCCAACCGAAATATTGCTCGAGCCTTTAATAAGATAAATTTAGGTAATTAATATCATTAATGTAATTTTATTGTTAATATATTTTTTTATAGGTTAGCTAAAATTCATCTTACATTTTGAATATTTGTGACATAGAATTTTTGAGAATTAGTTCGACTCATCCAAAATTAAAATTAAAAATGTGCATCTAGCTAATTGATCTGTTATCTAAAGTATACTTAAATGATTTAGTATATTCTTAGTCTATTTTTGATCCTATAAGCTAAATGATTGCTCGCTTTGTTGAGGATGAAGCATTTTAAGAATATTTAGTGAAACTTACAAAGATAGCTTTGGCTATGTTTTTTAACAGTTGCAAAAATAAAAAAGGGAATAAATAAAAATATGATAAATATGGTTAGAATTTATATGATGCTCTTAACGAGGCTAACGAAACAGAAATTATAAATGCTTAAAAAAGAGGTTTGATAATCTAATTATTAAAATGGATCATCGAATAATAGTGTTCAAATCTAAATGATTAACTTAAGCCTTTATTAGTACATGTTTATTTATAGCTCAAGCAAATTAAGCAAGAAAATAAAGGTAAATAAAGCTCATATTGGTTTAAATATTTTAATTCAAACTTCTTTTATATATTTATTAAAGGAGTTGTGATGCTTTTAGGATTGTTGGGAGACCCTGAAGCAATTATTTAAGAAATTGAAGAGCAAAACTAAATCTAAGAGTAAGAAGAGAGAGACAGACAAGCTAGAATAGATTAATATAATTAGATGTATAGTGAATAATAATTAGAAAATGATTCTAAATAATAGCAAAAAAGATATTATAAAGGGGAAAATTATGACGATGATAAGCCTAAACAAAACTAAGAAAATATATGGGTAGAAAATATATTTGATAACAATTAAGAAGGAGATAAGTAATCTAAAATGGATGATGAGTTTTATTAAAAAAATGGTAAATTATTAAATTTAATAATATCAAGTGCTTCAATGATAATAAATAGGAATAGGATTGAAGTAAAAAAATAGTGAGAAACAAAAAAAGCCAGAATAGGAAAGAAATTTGAATTCAAAGGCTATCATGCAAATAGAGCAGATTAAAATGAGGAGAGAAGAAGAATAAAAAAGAAAGTAATAAGAAGAAGAGCTTAAGAAATAAAAGAAAGAGTAATAAATAAAAGCCGCTGTAGAAGAAATAAATAAAAGAAATGCCAAGTTAGGAGTTGCCAAAGAAGGAGATTCTAAAATCCCCTTAAAACTCATCTATGATTAGAACACTTTGCCTAAAGATATCAGCAAAATTGAATAAATACAACTTATTAATATTGAAGAGCTCGAAGAGAGAGACAGAGAAACATTAGGCATGGCCTTAAAAAAATATCACAAATCTATAAAGGCTCTTTTCACTAAATACCAAAACAGCACAACAACAATTAAAAAGTAATTAAAGTCTATTTTTTCATTTAAATATTTAGCATTTGAAAAATAAAAAAAATTAATTTATATTTTCTTCTAATTAATTCAATTCAACAAATGTATGTTTAAGCCATTTATTTATTTAATTAATTAATTTAAAATTGATAGAGGAGACTTCTTTGCTTAAATGAGAGAAAAAATTGATTTGATTTCTATTCAAGATATTGGCAAAATGATAAAAGAAAACGACTTACTTGATTTGTGTACAAAGGAAGAACTTGTTTAGTTGATAAAACTGATAAATGCCAAGACTGTTGAAAAAGTAAGCAAGACTTATATTGAGGAATCAACTTGATTTTTTTAATTATTTATAAAAAGGGAGATACTAGTCCTCTTGATTTAGATGATTTCAGTAAATATTTGGTGTAATTTGCTTTGCTAATTTACAGCAGACCACCAAAGGATATGAGAGGCTGCCATGCTGGTTAAATATTTGAGTAGTTATTTAAACATATTGCAGCTGCAACTAAAAAAAGAGGTGAGAATTCCTAGATTTATTCTAACCCAGAGTTTTTTAACGTTCCTCTACACGAGTAGTAAGAGATTAATAAAATTAATAATGCTTTGCTTATTAATCGCGATTATCCTATCCCTGAAAATTATAAGAAAATAGTAGATAAGGATATGCAGCTAAATTATAGTCTAAACAAAAAAGCGTAAATAGGTATTCCTCAGGGTTACCTCTATGGATATTAAATAATAAATGATTTATTTAACAAGTTATTTAAGTAATTAATTAAGAAAATAATTTCATAAATTTAATATTTCTTTCATTATTTATCTAGAGTAAATATAATTGAACCAATAACTAAAATAACTCTTGTAGACAAAGTAAAACCTAAGCCACCTTCTTAAGCAGGATTACCTCGTAAGGCTGCAAGTGTTTAAAGCAAAGAAAATCAAGAATAGCCATAAAGATAACCTCTAATTAATAACCAAGAACCAGAGGAAAAGCAAGTTAAAAAAAATATGAAGACTGGTTAAATAGGAAGATTAAGTATGTTAGTTAATTTTTGTTTAAAAATGATGTTTTTCATTTTATTTATTTATTAATTTATAGATAATTTGAGGAGCTTTGGAGATATCAATTAGTCAGAGCAAGCAGCGCCTCCTCCTCCTATCCCTTAATTTAAGTCTTAGCAGAACGCGAACGCATAAGAAAGAGGAAGGACAAGAAGTCCATAGAAATAAATCATGAATAAAGTACTTTAAAGTAAAATTGAATAGTAAGAAAATGAGCTGAAGTAAAAAAAATCAAAAGATGTACGGATTAAGCAAAGATAATAAGTAAATTTAATAAAAAGTTTCAATTAACTTTCAATAAATTGATAATGTACTATCTATCTACAAAAGGAATTAAAAGAAGAGTTAGAGAAGATAAAGGAACTAAAGAAGGAGTAAGAATTAAAGTAAAAAGAAGAAGAAAAATAAAAAAGGTTAGAGCAAGAGGAGGCTGAAAGAAAGAAAAGAGAAAAATTTTTGAAAGAGCAAGAGTTGAAAAAGTAAAAGGTGAGAGAACATTAAATAAAACTAGAAGAAGAAAAAAAATAAAAAGAGTAGCATATCATAGATTAAAAGAAAGAATTAGAATAGCAAAAGAAAAAAGAAGTTGATGAGTTTATGAAAAAGCAGAAGCAAAAAATTGAAAAAGACCTTTAGGAACTAAAGTTGTAATAGCAAAAAGAAAGAGAAGAGTAAGAAAAATATAAAGAGCAAGAGAGACTAAAAGAAGAAAAAAGAAAGAAAAAGGTAATTAATTCATTAATTAATTATCTACAAATAATAAATTAAAATTTTTAAAATCTTCTTACATTTAATTGATCTAATTTATGTTTTTTTTTTAAATAAATTAATAGAATCTCTAAATTCTCTTGAGTGCTTAAGACAAAAAAAAGAATGACCCATAAGGAGAAAACAAAGAAGAAGAAAATAAAAACGATTAAAGTGACACACAACAATAATAACAATAATGACGATGATAATAATAATAAAAATAGCAATAATAAAACAAGTAATAATACAAATATGATTGAACATAGTACAATAAAAAATTTTAGATAAATGAAATTTAAAAAAATGTATTTATTTATTTAAATTATTTAAATGAGAGATTGATTCTCTTATCAATTAATAAGTTTATAATAATTCTTAGAATAGAGTTTTAACAATATTTTTAATAAGTGCGCCATTTATCTTATTTGTAAATAACTATAGTTTGATAAATTTTGAATGGTATTTCTTCAAAAACTAATTTATATCTCAAAAAATATCAGAAACTAAAAAATAGTTAGTAAATTTTTTATTTTGTAACTCTCAACTAATTTAAAAAGTTAGCATTTTTAGTAAATAATTGAAGTAAAAATAATTTTAAAATTATTAAGTTTTAAGTAAATAGATAGATAGATAAATAAATAAATTATTAATAATAAATCTAAAGCAGTTTCTATTTTTAAAATAATTACTGTACAGTTAAATTTACGTTAAAAAACTTTTTAAGGCTTGTGGTGATGAATTTCCTCTAAAAGTGAGAAGTCTATTAAAAAGCGATTTATATTAATTTTAAAAGAATTGGAAAATCTAAAATTTTCTGTTAACATTATATAAAACTTTAGAAAAGAACTATTTTTAAAAATAAGTATGTATCCCAAATAAAAAATTGGTAGAAAATTACAAAAACAAGCCATATATCTATTTTAGAAACTTAGAATGAATACTATAAAATTTATTATCAAATGAATAAGATGCTTAAATACTACAAACAATATATATTTAATTAACTTCATTTATATTAATTCTAAATTATCATTGATACAGTTTGAACATAAAAACATAGATTTTGTAATTATAAATTATTTATGTTATAAATAGAAAAATGAAGCAAATATGTCACGAAAAAAAAAAATATTTCCTTTTATTTATATCAATCTATTTTTGATGTGAATCCATCTATTTTGAATTATTTATACATGTATATTTTAACCTCTAAAAATATATGCAGCACAATTTACTTTGATTTTGCTATTATTTTAATTCACTATTAAATTATTTATTACTTTGATTATTTTTATACGATAAAATTGGTCGAGTGATTCATTATACGATTTGATTTCTGTGGTTGTAGCTTTTTAATTAACAATAAGAAATTGATTGATCAGTTACTAGAGCATTTTTAGCAAGGGTAATAATGAGAAAAATATATAAAAAAAAATAGTTTTTCATTTTTTATTAGTAGAAAAAAAGTTTTTTTTATTGTTTAAATAGCTGTAGTTAATTATTCTACTTTTAGGAAATGTAAAATCAACAAATAGCTTTAATTTTATTTATCTTTTTGGCATATACAATCATTTACATTTATGGACTCAATGAATATGATTTCATCATCTAATCAATGATTTAGTTATATTATTAATTTATTTCCTTTTAAATGTATCTACTTTTAATTTATTTTTAAGATAAATTAACGTCAGAAGGAAAATTAATAATAAATTTTGAATCTAAGCAATTATATTGGCTAACTAAATCAGATTAAAAAACTGTTCAATTTAGGTAACCAATAAAAAATTTAAATCAATCATAAATCAGCCAATCAATCATTCAAAAAACAAACCAACCAATCAATCTATAAGCTGTAGTCTCAATAAAGCCTTTGATTAGTTAAGAAGCTTATGTTATTAAATTTTTACTCATTTTTAGAAAAATTTACTGAATCAATAAAATAAAACAATTTATAATCACTTTTATTAAATATTTGATGGAATTCAATATAAAATGGTAAATTAAATAAATAAAAAAATTATTTTTTTTTTCAATTTCTTAAATTAATATTCATCTTTTAAAATAAAATAATAAGTAAAAAATCTCAAAAGAAAAATTGCAAAACATTATCACTTCACTAAAAATAGACGTACCTGATAAAAATACGATTTAAAAAGATAATTCTAGTGATAGTCTTAGTATCTTCTATTTAGTTTTAGATACTTTTTTTAAATAATTATATCAAATGAATTTTAAAAATTGTTACAATAAAAGCCAAGGAGTTTTTACCCTTCAATAAATATAACAAGAAAACTTTAAAGTATATTTTTGTTACTTCTCTATGATTAAGTAAAATATTGAGTTCCAATTGGTTTATATGTTAATCAAAAACTAAAAAAGTATAAATAAATAAATAAATAATAAATTAAAAATTAACATATCAGAAAAAGACTAAATAAAACTTGAGAACAACTAATGGATCTTTTAAGGTTAGACGTATTTTCTTCAGAATTTTACTTTAATTTAGGCTTCAACCGCTCAAGCAGAAAAGGGAGCTATACAGGATTACTTTTGTCTTTCTTGAGTGCAGTTACAGTCTTGTCTTACTTCATCTATCTGCTTTATCTTTATTTTAATAATCTAATTGATACAAAGTATAGGTCGTAAAGCTTTATTACTTAAGATAGAATAGATGTACCACTGCAATAAAATTTGATTGCTTTTTAATTTTAAACAGATGTAAATCAAACAGTCGAATAGTTATAAGCGAAAGAAAATAAGACTTATCTAGTCTACTATGCAGAATTGCTATATTAATCTGGTACCGATACTTAACTTCTACACCTTGATATTGTTTAATGTTAAGATCCTGAGCTTTAAGGATTCAATTGCATAGACTATTCTAAAATTAGCAATTACACTCTTTATTTTAACCCAAAAACAACTGAAACATCTATGATCATTTTATATTTTTATGGTTGCTTAGATGTAGATAGAGTCAAGAAAACTATTCCTGACAATTGCGCCACACAATAAGAAATAAATGCATTAGTAGATTCTCCTTTAATGATATAAAATATCAAATTATACACTCAATAGTACAATACAACATCTAAATAAATACAGACAAATTTCAGAAATTTGTAGAATTATATTTAATCGGACTCTTCGCAATAAGTACTTTTAAAGGTGTAAACGCAACAGACCAAAGTAAACCAAGGATTAGTGTTTCAGTCACAAGAATAATTCTCTTCACCAATTTCATTCTTACAAAATACTCAAAGTTTTGATAAGGCTGGCTCACTTAAATTAGGTTTTGGACCTTATAATAATATTCTTCTATAACTTGATGAAATCATTTTAGAAGTAGAAATTACATATCCTACTATCACAGAAATATTAGCGCTTGTAAATAGTGTTGTAGCTATTTGTATGAGTTTGAAAGTTCTTGGCAGGCTTCTTTCTTAAAAGCTGATCAAATAAGACTTGATTATGCTCTTTTTGCAAAATTTATTCCAAGATAAATATGAGGAGATTGTAATAAAGAATAAATTAATAGATTAAAAAGAAACAGATTCTTTATTTAAAGAGATATAAGGAAGTTCTACCTAACAAAAATAATAATAATAATAATAACAATAATAATAGAGCTGTCATATCCAACTTGGAAATTAAACAGATAATTATGAATTAAAACAAAGCTAAGATGAAGGAGGAAAAAAATAGGATTTTGTAGATAATTGCCTTAAAGATTCAAGGGAACCGTAACATTATAGACTGAATAAAAGATAAGTATAATCTCAAAATTTACAGAAAGGGGTATGTGGATTTGATAAAAAAGAGGATGTTTTGAATTTTTAAGATCCCACTGAAGTCAATTAAAATGATGAAGATTTTATAGATATTTTTGTACCTAGTTTTTTGACAAAATCAAGAGAGTCTGTGGAAAAAAGCTAAAGCATCAACTCAGATCATCCTATTTTAGACATTTAAAACCCTAATTTTTAGGATGAAGTTATAAACCAAAGCGAACTTACAAAAACTGAAGGAAATTCTCCATATCAAAATAAATAAAAAAAATATATTAAAAAAATATCAAATACTAGTGAAGGCTTGGGAACATTAGAATAAATGATTACTTCACCTAAAACCAATAGACCTTTTATTTCTCCAAAAAAAAGCTCTGAATTAATTTCTCTTCCTAGAGAGGAACCTCTCTAATAGTAATTTAAGTAATAACCTTTAAAAAATCCATAAAACAACCAGAATATTGAAATGACAACTTTTGAGGAGTAAAGAAAGAAAAAATACAGTCTGGACTTATTACAAAGAATATCTTCTTTTAAATAAAAGATTACATAAAATAATGTTATTAAATAATAACTTGAAAAAATTTTATTTAAAAAAAAGTATTTCATTTTAATTAAAATAAATAAAACTTATTTAATTTTTTATAAATAAAATAGAATTGTTGATAAAAAAAGTTACCTTTTAAGTTTAGGAATAGAAGATAAATCAATGAAGAAAATTTATGGATAAATGCACAAACATCTTGATATCTACTAGATTTATAAGGATCTCATTTTATTGAAGAAAGCTATGATGATTATTTTGGATTAAGAATAATTGGCTGCCCTGCAACTAGTAGGTTGCTCAACAGAGTTTCTTGAAATTGATGACTTCGATGAAAGCTAAAACATTAAAAAAATGAGTAAATAAATGAATAAATTGATTTATATTTATTAATAAAGAATTTACTAAAATTTATTAGTTTAATAAAATAGATTGAGTCATTTTGAGAAAAGCCAAGCACTTTCTGATAACTTTGATTTACAATAAGAGTTTATCAAAAACTTTTATTAAAAATGTAAAGATAAGCCATAAATTTCAGAAATTGATAAAAGAATATTATCATCTATTGTATTCAAAGATAGATCAAGTTGATTTAAATATGTTTTTTTATTGATGTAGATATTCATATTTTTTGTATGTTTTGAATAATTTTTATCAAAAACAAAAATTAATTCATTTATTTTTTATTTTTTATTAAATTTATATATATATTTATATTATCTTTTAAATTAAATAAATAAAAGTAAGGACTTATCGATACTAAAAAGCAAATAATAGTGATTATGGCTATATAAATAAAATACTCAGCAGAAAAGAATTGATTCATAATAGAATATATAACTTACTGCGTAATAGTTAAAAAGCTAATATTATTAATAATTTTATGATGTTTTTATGTATTAAAAATTTGAGAATATTTATATTTATTTATTAAGATAGTTTTTTTATACCATTATTATCAATATTTTTTGTTTATATTTGATAAAAAAAATAAATAAATCTTAATCAAATTTTTACTTTTTAAATTATCAAAAAATTTTCTTTTTGTGATTCAACAAATATTTTATATTTACAAAAACATTTTTGAAAAATTTAATTTATTTATTTATTAATCTAAAGTATTTAAACTCAATTAATATTAATTTATATTTTAAAACCAGTATTAAATAAGTATATTAACTTTGTCTAATACTTTTTCTAATCAAGCTGTTAAATTTTGAATTATTAAAATTTAGATAGATATCTAGTAAAAAAAAATAAGAGTCACAAATAAATAAGTAATAAATTTTGAGTAGAACATAAATGACTACTATGCATAGATTTTTAGACAATTTATATGAGCTCAGCATTTTAAGTAGAAATGGATTGAATGTAATGTAAGAGTTTTTGAGAGTTTGTGAAAGAAATTCTGATTTAGAAGATTAAGTTATTTGCAAATTAGCTAGTTATTTTAAATCATTGAGTGCCTCAGATTGTTATGATTTATCAAGTAGATTATTCTAAAATTTCAAACAATAATAAGAAGCCTAAAGCAGCAACGATGTATACAACTAGTAGACATTTGCTCCTTTTAATCAACAAAAACTTCCATGTAAAAACTAAAAAAAATAATTACAAAATCTGCAAAATAAGGAAAATAAAAATAATACCTTGCAATTATTATCACCTAATTTGAATAATAAATTAGATTTTAACATAAAAAAGTATGATTGGAAATGAAAATTGTAAGTGAATGATCAATTAAAATAGCTCTGTCGTATTATTAATAAAAAATATTGTAAGTTAGGATTTGTATTAATAAAATAGCATTAAAATTCCAGCAATAAATCTATTAGATAGTTGAGCCCATAAGCTGTTAAAATGAGCAATCATATAAAATAACAATTAAATACTTTCTTTGAATAAAAAGAGGTCTAAAAAAACCTTTTGAAGAATAACAACATATAAAAGTTATTAGATTAAAAATAACTAAAAAGAAATGAATCGAGTGAAGATTTAAAAAACCAATATCTGTCTTAAAGATAACTATAAAACACTTTAAGACAAACAAACAGCCCAGAACCCCTAAAGAAATAGAGAAGCAGTTTAAGTATCAGCCACAACTTAGGTAGTTTACAAAATAATATACAATAAATAAATAGTTAAATTAGCTCTCCACAAAAGTTAGTTAATAATCAAAGCATAAATTAGTATAACTCAATAAAAAATCTTAAGGAATCTTTGAATAAACAATTGAATGAGTCAAACCTACATTTAAAAATGAATATTAGTAATATCAGATTATCAGATTAAATTATCTGAATTTAAAAGAATCGTATAAGTTGATTCATGAATAACAGAAGCAGATTTAATTACAAACCAAGAAGTGGTCTAACTGATTGATTCAATAAACTAAAAACATTATGCAAAATTTTGCACCTTTAAACCTTCCATTAATAAAGAAAATTAAAACTATGAAAAATAAAAAATAGAGAAAGAAGCAATCCTTTTGAAAGAATGTATAAAGATGGAGTAAACATAAAGCTAAAAAGTCACAAATACTCTCTCATATAAAGAGCTGTCTAGAATTAAAAGATTGTACATTCCATCCAAACCTACAAAAATCTAATTCAAAACCAAGAATTGTTCGATTTGCAGGAACTCTTACTAAATTTTCTTAATCTCCTAATGATTTTAAATAAGAAAATGAATTATGAATTATTTTATATTTATTTAAATTGCTCTTTTAGAAAAATACTATTTAAATTAAGTTAAATATTTCTCCTAATCTTTCATTTACTAATTTAAACACTTTGAAATTATTTTATTAAAATAAATATTATTTACAGTTAAAATTCAAAAAATTTCAAATTAAAATTGAACTAATTTGGGCATTTATTTATTTTAATCAAACTCATTAATTAATTTTTTTTGATAGATTTAATACCTAAAATATGAAAAATAAATTAATTGATTGAATAAAATTTTTAAATTATTAAAATATTTAATTTATAAATAATAAAAATGAGAAAAATATATCGAGATATGAAATAAATCTGTAAAATGAAATGAATTATTATATTTGATTAATTTATTGGTTGGAACCCAATCATTCGGAAAAAATATTAATTTATTTGTTTTATTAGAATATATTATTTATATTATAATATTTACTAATATATTGATATATATTATATAAATATTAAGATATATTATTAATTTAAATAATAAGAAATTTTTAACTTATAGACAATATAAAATCATACATAAAAAAGTCAAGGAATTTTTTATTCCACTGACGTCGCGTTGCCAATATCTATAATTAATTATCTATAAATAATAAATGAAAATTTTAAAAATCTTCTTACATTTAATTAGTAAAATTTTTATTTTGTTAACTCTCAACTAATTTAAAAAGTTAACATTTTTAGTAAATATTATAGTAAAAATAATTTTAAAAATAGTAAGTTTTATTGAGTAGATAGATAGATATATTGTTAATAATAAATCTAAAGCAGTTTATATTTTTTAAATAACTGTACGTACAGTTTAATTAATGTTAAAAAAATTTTTAAAAGTCTTGTGGTGATGAATTTCTTCTAAAAGTGGTAAGTCTATTAAAAAGCGATTTATATTAATTTGAATAGAATTCAAGACTCTAAAATTTTCTGTCAACATTATATAAAATGCCATAAAAGAGCTATTTTTTTAAAAATAGCTATGTATTCCAAATGTGTAGAACATAAAAAGCTACATAACTATTTTAGAATCTTAGAATGAATACAATAAATATATTATAAAATGAATAAGATGCTTAAATACTACAAACACTCTACATTTAATTAACATCATTTATATCAATTCTAAATTATAATTAATACAGTTTTAACATAAAAAAATAGATTTTATAATAATGGTTTATTTATATAAAAAATGAGAAAAGCTAAAATTTCACTTATAAAACAAAAATATTTTTCCTTTTATTGATATAAATCTATTTTTGATAAGAATCCGTAGATTTTGAATTATTTATGTATGTATATTTTAACCTCTATATGCCTCACAATTTTCTTTGATTTTGTTATTATTTTAATTCACTTTTAAGTTATTTATTACTTTGATTATTTTTATGAAATAAAATTGGTTGAAGGTTAATTATACGAATTCTGTGGTTGTAATTTATTAATTAACAATTAGAAATTGATTGATCAGTTACTAGAGCATTTTTAAAAAGTGTAATAATGAGAAAAATACAAAAAAAGTTTTTTTTTATTGTTTAAAAAGCTGTAATTAATTATTCTACTTTTAGGATATGTGAAATCAATAAAAAGCTTTAGATTTTATATATTTTATCGGAGTAGACCGTAATTTACATTTAAGGACTCAATGAATATGATTTTATCATCTAATCGATGATTTAGTTATATTGTTAATTTATTTCCATTTAAAATGCATCTACTTTTAATTTATTTTTTAATATAAATTAATGTAAGAAGGAAAATTAATAATAAATAGAAATTTCTTAATCTAAGCAATTATATTGGCTACTAAATCAGATTAAAAAACCGTTCAATTTAGATAACCAATAAAAAATTTAAATCAATCATTAAATCAGCTAATCTATCATTTAAAAAACCAACCAACCAATCGATAAGCTGTAGTCTCAATAAAGCCTTTGATTGGTTAAGAAGTTTAGTTTTTAAATTATAACTCATTTTTAGAAAAATTTACCGATTGTATAAAATAAAATAATTTATTAATCACTTTCATGAAATAATTTAATGGAATTCAATAAAAAAGGGTAATTTAATTAAATAAAATATTATTTTTCAATTTCTTAAATTAATATTCATCTTTTAAAGTAAAATAATAAGTAAAAAATATCAAAAGAAAAATTGCAAAACATTATCACTTCACTAAAAATAGATGTACCTGATAAAAATACGATTTAAAAATATAATTCTAGTGATAGTCTTAGTATCTTCTATTTATTTTTAGATACTTTCTTTAAATAATAATAACAAATGAATTTAAAAAATTGTTACAATAAAAACCAAGGAGTTTTTACCCTTTAATAAATATATCAAGAAAACTTTAAAGTAAATTTTTGTTACTTCTCTATCATTAAGCAAAACATTGAGTTTAAATTGGTTTATATGTTCAAGAAAAACTGAAAAAGTATAAATAAATAAATAAATAATAAATTAAAAATTAACATATCAGAAAAAGACTAAATAAAATTTGAGAATAACAACTAATGGATCTTTTAAGGTTAGACGTATTTTCTTCAGAATTTTACTTTAATTTAGGCTCCAATCGCTCAAGCAGAAAAGGGAGCTATACAGGATTACTTTTGTCTTTCTTGAGTGCAGTTACAGTCTTGTCTTACTTCATCTATCTGCTTTATCTTTATTTTAATAATCTAATTGATACAAAGTATAGATCTTAAAGCTTCATTACTTAAGATAGAATGGATGTACCACTGCAATAAAATTTGATTGCTTTTTAATTTTAAACAGATGTAAATCAAACAGTCGAATAGTTATAAGCAAAATAAAATAAGACTTATCTAGTCTACTATGCAAAATTACTATATTAATCTGGTACTAAGACTTAAGTTCAATATCTTGATATTGTTTAATGTTAAGATCCTGAGCTTTAAGGATTCAATTGCATAGACTATTCTAAAGTAAGCAATTACACTCTTTATTTTAACCCAAAAACAACTGAAACATCTATGATCATTTTATATTTTTATGGTTGCTTAGATGTCGATAGAGTCAAGAAAACTATTCCAAACAATTGTGCCACATAATAAGAAATTGATAAATTAGTAGATTCTCCTTTAATGATATAAAATATCAAATTATACACTCAACAGTACAATACAACATCTAAATAAATATAGACAAGTTTCAGAAATTTATAGAATTATATTTAATCGGACTCTTCGCAATAAGTACTTTTAAAGGTGTAAACGCAACAGACCAAAGTAAACCAAGGATTAGTGTTTCAAACACAAGAATCATTCTCTTCACCAATTTCATTCTAACAAAATACTCAAAGTTTTGATAAGCTTGGCTCAATGAAATTAGGTTTTGGACCTTATAATAATATTCTTCTATAACTTGATGAAATCATTTTAGAAGTAGAAATTACATATCCAACTATCACAGAAATATTAGCACTCGTAAATAGTGTTGTAGCTATTTGTATGAGTTTGAAAGTTCTTGGCAGGCTTCTTTCTTAAA